>NC_138772.1:431213350-431497266 GCF_965119305.1 Pelophylax lessonae | reverse complement strand
GGATTGTTGCAGTTTTACAGGATACTATAACACATTTTGGCAATCCCTAATCGGGCAACACTATAAAATATATCATCAATTCAAATCACTATTTCTATAACCTATAATATCGGGCAATACTAATCACCAATACTATAACATGCATTAGCAATGCAATAACACATATCGGCTGAAAATAGATTAAACCTGATACAGGGTCACACAAATCAAAGCAGCCATCTCCAGCTGTGTCGCGAATCTTTTAATCCTCCTCCTCCAGTGTCCGCTGTAGCAAAGTCCCGCCTCCTAGACCAACTCCTTTAATACACGTCACGCTAATTCAATTTGCCAGCATTGGATCAGTGTTCCGCCTATCACTGGAGCCGGTCTAGGAGGTGGGACTTTGTTACAGCGGCAACTGGAGGAGGAGGAGAGCCGAGGGAGGGGAGGACAATGGTCAGTCCTGCAGGATTTGGCTGCTAATGGGAACGGCGTTCCTGCGGTGGAAAAAGTACAGGAACGCCGTTCCCATGCATTCCTGCAGGACTCAAGCCCTGTATGCCCACCTAGGTCTGAGCGATCTTATACAAAAGAGGTAGTTCCATTCACAATACACATTTATTGATAGGATTACATAATATATATGTAGCACCCTCCTAGATAGGTGCTAGAGAGTGAGTATAGTTTTGGCTCTGTCTGCCTATCAGAGGAGCAGTAGGTAAAATCTATTTTGCACTCTGCTTAACAGAGAGCAGGATCTGTAAGTTAGGTCTGCTCAGTGTGCCCAGTGTGTGATGTATCTGGTCTGAGGGAGTGTCCCCACTGTTACCAATGGGGAGGCACATTGGACAGTGGAGGAAACCTGGGCAATGACACACAGGCTTTTGATAAAGCCCCAAGGATTGGCACAGACTGTTTGTCTCGGTGCATTGTGGGGCAGGGTATAAAAAGCCAAGGGCACATGAGGTAGAGGTCTTTGGTGGGAGGCAGAGTCCAAGAAGGAGGGTGGTAGCTGCCTCCTCTTCTGCAGCAGTTGGTGACGGTCACAGGCAATCGGCCTGGTGAACCTACAGTGTGGAGCTGAACCCAGAGGTCCAGGAGAGCTGACTGGAGGAGTTGGGGCACTGCGAGAATCTGGAAAGCAGTATCGTGAGTACAGAGGATCTTGCCCAGGTGTCTGCCTAGTAAGGGACCACTCCGGAGAGTGTAGTCAGTAGATGGGTGTCAGCCAGTATAGAGAAAGGGGGTACTGGGGGAGTACCCTGAAGAGAAATACAAACAGGAATATTTACCACAGCTTCATTCAAGGGGCAGGATGAAGTAGCGGCCTGGCCACATCCTCAAGTTAGAAGTCCTCAGAATTTGTAAATAGTTCAAGGTTGGAGTATTCCAATCATCCCTTCCCCCATCCCAATATAAAATAAAAACAACAAAAACATCTACCCCTAGACTGATCATTGACTGAGCCAAGAACGTAAAGTGCTAAGAATTCTGCATGCAGTTGCTACGGGTAACCCAGGGGAATCCAAAAAGTGTCAATCACCTGCAGTCCTCTAGGGGGCAGTGCTACATATACAAAATACACACTAGACAGTATTTACAACACAATGTACAGTCCCCTGGCTTATGATATTTACAAATTATCCCCAACAACCATATTTACAATGCAATGTACAAGTATAGAGTTAGTTTACCTTTCCACTTCAGGTCGGAGCATGATGACTGCTGTGTGTCCCCACACAAAAGAGGAGCATAGCTTTGTGACAAAGCATTGTATTCCCCATTTCCTTTCTGTACTGTAGCTAATATAGTTCTCCATAATTGGTCACTGTAGCTAGAAAATGTATATTGGGCACAGACTGATTGGATCACTCAAAGAAGACTGCTGTTTACTACACATGTGAGATGTGATCTGGAAAAGCAAAAGGCCAACCTTTGAAGTGGAACTAATTACAGTAACACCAACACAACACTTAATACTTTGAATACATTTCCTTCTAACTGAAATATTTTTCTAATTACAACATTTTTTACAACTGTTAATGGAGATTTCACAAAAACCCATTATGTAACACTAACAAATGAGAATAAATATACTACGCTATAAAATATCCCTGGCTACATGTGATGAGCATTTTTTCAGCTAGTGCACCCACTGTGAGAATAAGGATGACCTTGTAACCTCAGGGAATTTCTCCATTGGGATTTGTTTAAAGGCTTGGCTCCCTGTGAACTCTTTTGAGCATATATATATATATATATATATATATATATATATATATATATATATATATGTGGTGGAGGATTGGTGTGTCATATTATGCACAGGCTGAGGAAGCTCTATCACCCTTTTGTGGATTTCTTGTGTGAATTGCGTTCTACTCTCAGACACCTGTGGAGTTCTTTGCTCTTTTTCCATTGGATATTATGATTTATGGACTTTTCAAGATTTTAACTTTTATTTACTTTTATTCATATTTATGGACTGTTTATTTAGCATTTACTAACTACTATTTAGCGCTGTACTCACCCCTTGATGGTTTAGTCAGCAATATGTGCTTTAACACTTGGAGCAGCATACGAGGTGGTATCAAAAAGTTTCAGAATTAGCTCTGTTCTCTGTTTTTTCTGTGTACACACTATCGCCTTCAAAATAGTCCCCTTGCACAGCAATACAGCGTTCCTAGCATTTCTGCCACTTCTAGAATGTGTCCTGGAAGTCTTATTTTTGAAGCGTGTCAAGCACCTTCTGCTATTCACGCTGGATCTTCTCAAGGGTGTCAAAATGGCGACCTTTGAGCTAGGTCTTCAACTCATTGCCGCATCGCCGTAAACTTGCCGAATCATGTCAAACGTCTCTGTGGCAAATTTGCTGAGTTTCATGCAGAATTTCATGTTTGCTCTTTGTTTTAACTTGCTGTCCATGATGAAATAGCAGAAGTGGTAACGCACATGGACAGAATAGCACCAGTTGCACAGCTCTGGATGTACACAGGATGGTGTCTTTTGGAACACTGACTTATGAAGGTCGGTTCTCCCTGTGACTGTGCATGCAGCATTGCGCTGCTATCTGATGGCATGTTACAAAACTGGTCTCAAAACTTTCTGATACCACCTCATATGAGGAAACAAATATTAAAGCTTGGAGAAGATAACCCCATGTCATGGGGAAAACTGCACTTAATAGCTCCAAGGTTCAACACATGGATTGTAGGCTGATGTACTTTGATGGTCAACACAGAAACAGAAAAAACATACTCCATAGAAAGATGAAGAAAACGAAAAACAAGGGGAAAGGAGGGGAAGGGGCCAGGGTCTCTCAGGGTCAGGGTAGTACATATCCACACTATGAGAAGATATGACCTGCTACACCCAATGAGCACAGTCAGGGTTCCACCAGAGACTGATCAGAATTTGGGGGCAGGAAATGGTCAACCCACAGCTGACTGATTTTTAGACTTTTCTTCATGTGTCAAGCAGCGTAGCCTCAATCTTGCTATGGATCATAAATTGTGTTACTCTGTTTTTAGTTTCCAGGAGACAGAGGTTGGGTGACTTAGAGGATTCAGCAATAGTTTGTTTGGAGCCAATGGCAACATGCAGGAGAAGTTGAAATTGCGAGGAACTTAAATCAGATGGATGCTTATTCAGGAGAGCTAGGGTAGTATCAGGACTAAGAAACACATCAAAAAGTTTAGATAGCATCCAAAACACTTCAGTCCAATAAGCCTTATCTTTGGGGCAGGTCCACCAAATATGTAAGTGTGTTTCCGCCTCTACACAGCCCCTAAAACAGTTCAGAGAATAAGTTGGATGTATTTTAGCAATTCTTCCTGGGACTAGGTACCACCTAGTGAGGACCTTGTATTTGGTCTCCAGAGCTAAGATGTTGACAGTGGAAGACTTTGTTGACTACCAAATATCTGCCCAGTCACTAGGCTCCAGCAGGACATGAAGGTTGGTAGTCCAGTGGGTTGATTAAGGGGGAGGTGCAGAATTTAAGGCTGAGGTCAAGCATATAATTTAGAAATTAAGCAGAGTTAAAATGCAAACTTTGGCGATATCTAAACACTTCTGAGTTTGGAAGCTGGTATCGTTCCTGCAAAGATGCAAAGGGGAGAAAAGAGGAGGCTGTAACCAAGTGACCCAAGCAATGAAGGCCAAGTGATTTCCATTCTCCTGCTTTATTATGATCGGTGGCATATCACAAAACTATCCCAATGATGTGCAACCAATGCTGGAGTGAGTGCATGTAAATAGAAAATGGCTGAAAGATTCTAGGAGAAACAATCAGCATTGAGAAAAAAGGCTGAAAGAAAAAAAAAACCTAAAAATAGAATTTAAGGAAACATATTACAATTGTTTATAATAGACTGTGCTTTAGCAAACTAAACGCCATCCAATTAGGGTTTATATCTACTTTAAGCAAATCATGGCTGTTTATTTTTTGGAAAAAATATTGTTTTGCATTGGATTTACATCATATTAAAATACAATCTATTTGTGAAACTTAAAGTAATAAGGGCTAAAACTGAGTGCATTGTGAACAAGTCAATGAAATATGTATTATTTTTACAGTCTAAGGATGCTGTAAAGTCTTCCTTTACCTCTGTGTACCTCTTCACTGGTTTGCTCCCATTTATCATTGTCCCTTTATCATCTTTCCAAATTGATTTCTCTATCTCATTACTACAGTATGTTTTTCTAGAGCTTGACTTATTGCTAGAAGCTCTCTCCTATTACACCAGAAAATGTTACACTGCCAGTGTGCTTTATTCTTTGGGCTATTATCTATATTTCACTGTTAGGTATACTTCTTTCTTCACATGCTGCAAGTTTTTATCACTAAGCTGTTTCTCTCAGTGTTATACTTTCATCCTATACCATCTCCTAGTCAGCCTCCTGACTTCCCTAACCTAACTAAGGCTGGAAATGCAACACTTTAGCTCATCACTCATGTTATATCACATTTGCCCCTTATCGGTGGGACACATCTAATTTAATTCCCTGGTCTTTTGAAATAAAATGTAACTGATTGTATGTTGTGTGCTTCATCCCCATGTTCGCTGAACATTACACTTTCATGTATTGAAAGTATAACTTTTTATTTAAAAAAAAGTAGAACTGTATTCTTTGTAGTGTTTTAACTGACCTATTTTAATGTGGATTTTGTTTTAGAATGTAATGAGAACTATGATTTAAAAAAAAAAAAGTGTAATATGTGTTATACGAAATGAAATGGGTAAAATCTTACTTTACATTAGTGTACAGTGTTATGCTAAAAAAAAAATGTTGATGATAATCAATATTTTCTAAGAATAAAACTAAGAACACACACACAAAACAAATTTATGAGCCTACAGTAACTTGACAACCCTAAAATCTTCCCGAAAATCTGCAATTATGTGAGGGGCCTTAAACTAGCCTGCTAACTTTGATAGACTTTGGAATTATCCTTAAAGTACAACTATAGGTTCCTGTATGACTGTCTAAACAAGTCCCAAATCCAATAACTATGGGATGTATAATCCTCATAAAATTGCAGTGCACAGTGGGAGGGTTTCAGCAACAGAAGCAGTCACGCCAAACCAGAAAGCAGTGGGTGGGACTATATGTAGCCAGGTGCTGTCTGACAGGCTGCATGCTTTTGAATCAGCAGTGACAATGCTGATAACCACACTCGTTGAAACATTTTTTTTATCCTACTGTAGTGTAATTGTGGTGCAATAGGCAACACCTACATCATGGGTGCTCAACCTGTGGCCCTCTAGCTGCTGAACTACAAGTCCCATGAGACATTGCAAGCTACTGACAGTTACAAGTATGACTCCCAAAGGCAGAGGCATGATGGGACTTCTAGCATCTTTTGTATCATGCTTTTATACATGTAGCCAATAAATCATTTTCTTCGCAAGAGCACTCCAAGTCGCCGGATTTTATCTTACTGATATCTACTACCTTGGAAGTTGAACACCCCAGCCAGAGCACTGGACTCCAGCTCCTGGATATAAAACATACTGGTTGAGCTTAGGTAAAACTTTTATATTTGTCTATGATGGAACTTGTAGTTCTGCAGCTAGCTTCTGCAGGCTGAAGGGCCGCAGGTTGAGCACCCATGGCCTACATGATATTTGCAAATTTGCTGTGAATTCAGAAGCACTGTAACATTGTTGCCACACCATTACTGGAAGCTTCATTAGGTGACTTTCACTGGCAGGATCAACAGGTAATTGTGGGACTTAGCAGGGGGACAAAGAGAAAATTGTAAACATAAATATGCACATAATTTTTAATGGGAGGCTATAGTTTTACTTTAAGCCATGTCTATGTGCTTAAAACGTATCTAAATACAAAAACAGAAGTTTTTATACCTTTCAGTGCACCAATTCTCAGATGTGGCCACTGCAATCCTTTTCTTTATAAATGATAAATTCACCTTTTCCAGAAAATAGCCCAGGGGCCTGAGCATATATTAAAAATCTGTACAGCTTTGTAAAATAACCATTAATTGTATTGTTTTACCTATAGGCCAGCCTTTCTCAACTTTTTCTACAAAGAGGAAACCTTGAAATAACTTTCTGGTCTCAGGGTACCCCTGCTAAAATTATTATATCTACAACTCAAAATACATTAGTGTGATGGTCAGTGGGAAGAATGATCCTTACACTTATGGTCATTGGGAAAATTTACCTCTTTACAGATAGCTAAAAAAGATCAATGCTGTCAATGGAAACTTATCTGAGAGGCAGAAATTACTCATTGCTCAAAGAATCCCTAGCAACCTCTCTTGGGTTCCATGGAACCCTGGTTGAGAAACCCTTCTTTAGGCCATATGGGAACTGTAGGCCCTCAGAAGCCTGGGTAAAAAAAAATTCTAGTTAGCAACCCCCTACATTCTGCCTTGTTGCTAGAATTTAACCACTTCCATACAGAGCAGTTAGACACCCTTCCTGCCCAGACCAATTTTCAGCTTTCAGCACTCTCACACTTTGAATGACAATTGCTCAGTCATGCTACACTGTAACCAAACAAAATTTTTATCATTTTTTTCACATAAATAGAGCTTTCTTTTGGTAGTATTTGATCACATCTGGGGTTTTTTTTTTCGTGATATATGCAAAAAAAGAGCAAAAATTTTGAAAAAAAAAAACACTTTTTTTTAGTTTCAATTATAAAATTTTGCAAAAAATTAATTTTTCTTCATAAATTTGGGCCAAAATGTATACTGCTACATGTCTCTGGTAAAATTAACCCAAATTAGTGTATATTATTTAGTCTGTGTGAAAGTTATTGAGTCTAGAAGCTATGGTACCAATTACTGAAAATTGATCACACCAGATGTACTGACGGCCTATCTCCTTTCTTGAGGCCCTGAAATGTCAGGACAGTACAAATACCGCCCAAATGACCCATTTTTGTAAAGTAGACAGTCCAAGGTATTTAGTAAGAGGCATGGTGGGTTTTTTGAAGTTGTAATTTTTTTCCCACAATTTTTGGGAAAATGAAGAAAAAAAATTTTTTTTCTTTTTTTTCCCACAAAGTTGTCAATTTATAAGCTATTTCTAACACATAGCATGTACACAGCAAAAATTACACCCAAAAATACATTCTGCTACTCCTTCCGAGTATGGCGATACCACATGTGTGAGACTTTTACACAGCCTGGCCACAAAAAGAGACTCCACGTCCAAGAAGCACCTTCAGGCGTTCTAGGAGCATAAATACACATAAAACTTTCTTACTACCTATCACACTTTTCAAGGCCCTAGAGCACCAATACAATGGAAAAGTCCACAAAATGACCCCATTTTGGAAAGCAAACACTCCAACGTATATTCTATGAGGCATTATGGGTCGTTTGAACATATCATTTTTTTCCACAGGTTTTTGGAAAATGTGGGAAAAAAATGAAAACTTTTTTTTTTTACACAAAGTTGTCAATTTATAGGATATTCCTAACACATAGCATGTACACAGCAAAAATGACACCCCAAAATACATTCTGCCACTCCTCCTGAGTATGGCAATACCACATGTGTGAGACTTTTTCACAGCCTAGCCATATAGAGGGGCCCAACATCCAAGGCGCACCATCATGCATCCTAGCCACTTGCCTAGGCCTATTTTTGACATTTGGTGTTTACAAGCTAAAATCAGTTGTTTTGCTAGAAAACTGCTTAGAACCCCCAAACATTATATATTTTTTTTTAGCAGAGACCCTAGAGAATAAAATGGAGATTATTGCAATATTTTTTATCACACCGTATTTGCGCAGCGGTCTTCCAAACGCATTTTTTTTGGAAAAAATTCACTTTTTTTAATTAAAAAATAAGAAACCAGTAAAGTTAGCCCAATTTTTTTCAATAATGTGAAAGATAATGTTACGCCGAGTAAATAGATACCCAACATGTCATGTTTCAAAATTGCGTACGCTCACGGAATGGCGACAAACTTTGGTACTTAAAAATCCCCATAGGCGACAATTTAAAAATTTCTACAGGTTGCCATCTTTGAGTTACAGAGGAGGTCTAGGGCTCAAATTATTCCCCTTGCTCTAACGATCGCGGCAATACCTCACATGTGTGGTTTGAACACCGTTTACATATATGGGCGGGGTTTCTGTATGCGTTCGCTTCTGCGCGCGAGCTCACGGGGACAGGGCGCTTTAATTTTTTTTTTTTTACTATTTATTTTATTTATTATTTTTTATTTTTACACCGTTTAAAAAAAAATAAAATTGATAATTTTTATTTCTATTAAAAGGAATGTAAACATTCCTCGTAATAGAAATAGGCACGACAGGACCTCTTTTTTGTGAGATCTGGGGTCAAAAAGTCCTCAGATCTCACAAGTACACTAAAAGATAGAAAAAAAAAATTATTATATAAAATGAAAAAAAAGCACCTTTAAACCGGTTGCTAGGCAACAACATTTTCCGTAGCTCCGGTCCTCCAAGACCATAGAGTCAAGTGAGGGCAAGCTTGCCCTCACTCGACATCCTGTCTGTGAGGATCTGGGACCGGATCGTTTTCCCCGCTGCCGGCGGGTCCGGTAATCGGGGAAAAGGACCGGAACATGGCGGGAGGGGGGGGCGCCTCTTCCGCCATCCCGGAAGGGTGATCCCACGGCGAATCCGCCACTGGGACCACCCTTATCGGAAAGCCAACCGTCCACCGTTTAAAAAAATACCAGGGTTATGGCAGCTATCTGCTGCCATAACACCGGTATTTAGGTTTAAACGGAGGACGTATATAAACCTTTTTGGACTTGGACATGCTGGCTGTATGAAGGGTGATAGGTACTCGGGTACTTTGTTGGGCAGATGACAGGTACTCTGGTACTGATGAGCAAGTGGCAGGTACTCGAGTACTCCGATAGGCAGGTGACAGGTACTCGGATACTCTGATGGGCAGGTGACAGGCAGGTGATAAGTACTGATGAGTAGTACTGATACTGATAGGTGATACTGTACTGATGGGTACTGATGATCAGTACTGATATGTGATAGGTACTGATGAGTACTGATGAGTAGTGATGGGTACTGATGAGCAGGCGGCAAGTACTCGGGTACTTCAGGCGTCAGGTACTCTGATGAGCAGGTGGAAGGTACTCGGGTACTCTGATGGGTAGGTGACAGGTACTCAGGTACTCTGATGACAGGTACTCCGTTGACAGGTACTCAAAGTACCCGAGTACCTGTCATCAGAGTACCCGAGTACCTGTCATCAGAGTACCCGAGTACCCGTCATCAGAGTACCCGAGTACCTGTCATCAGAGTGCCCGAGTACCCGTCATCAGAGTACCCGAGTACCTGTCATCAGAGTACCCGAGTACCCGTCATCAGAGTACCCGAGTACCTGTCATCAGAGTACCCGAGTGCCCGTCATCAGAGTACCCGAGTACCCGTCATCAGAGTACCCGAGTACCCGTCATCAGAGTACCTGCGTACCCGTCATCAGAGTACCCGAGTACCTGTCATCAGAGTACCCGAGTACCTGTCATCAGAGTACCCGAGTACCCGTCATCAGAGTACCCGAGTACCTGTCATCAGAGTACCCGAGTACCTGTCATCAGAGTACCCGAATACCTGTCACCAGCCCATCAGAGTACCCGAGTACCTGTCATCTGAGTACCTGATGGGCTGGTGACAGGTACTCGGGTACTTTGATGGGCTAGTGACAGGTGCTCTTTATTGGGGGGGGGGCAATCAGTGTGTTTGGGGTGCACTGTACTTGGTAACTAGCTGTTACCACAATCTCTTCCTCACACAGGATCAGTGTGTGAGGAGGAGAACACGGTGACAGCTAGTTACCGTGTTCTCTGTTGACATTTGTGACCGGCTGTGATTGGACACAGCCGGTCACGTGGTAAAGAGCCAATTTCATTGGCTCTTTACCTAGATCGGGGATCGACTCTGTCCGATGGACGAGCCTCGTCCCCGATCGCTGCTCTGCGCGCCCCCGGGAGAGAGAACGAGCGGCTCGTGCTGGAGCCGCTCATGTGATCGGCTGTGATTGACACAGTCGATCACGTGGTAAACAGCCAATTTCTATTGGCTGTTTACCTTGATCAGGGATGGGCTATGTCCGAGGGACGAGCCTCACCCCCGATCGCCGCGCTGCGTGCCCCCGGGGGCGCGCAGTAGAGGGGAGATCCGGGCGACGTCATATGACGGCGGCCCGGATCCTCACAACCACTTTGCCAACGTCATTTTACATGACGCGGTATGGAAGTGGTTAAAAACATTGCTTTTTTACTCTTGCAATGCTGGCAGTGACCTTCCAACAGTTTTCATGTCCTATCAAAAGGTCAGGATATGGGTTATGCTAACTAGGAGTTTTTTTAGCCAGGCCTATGGGTAGAACAATACAATGGATGATCATTTTACAAAGCTGCATTGGTTTTTAATATCTACTGGGGCCCCTTGTCTGCATAGGCTATTTTCTGGAAAAGGTGAACTTAACCTTTAAAGCTTTTTTGCCTTTTATTTTCATATAGTGATACTGTCTGTCCTAGTGTAACAATGCTCACTCCCTGCACTATATATATGAAGAAGCAGAGTTGTTCCCCTAGACTGCTCACCTGATTTGGACTACAAACACCTCCCACTCTCTTCATTTATTTTACATAGGGAGGGCAGATTGTGTAGTTCACAAAAATAGCTTATAAGATTTTTTGCCAAGGATACTGGATTTGTACCAGGATTAAAAAGTATTTTCTCTACTTTAAGTCTGAAAAAAGAAAATTAATGCAGCCAACACATATAATGAATGGTAAGCTGCAATGTATTTTACAATTAATTTTTGTTCTTGGGTTTAGATATACCTAATTTTGGATAAGTACAGCCCAAGTATATCTGGTAAAAAAAGGGATATTTCATTTCATTCTATATTTGTTATAGATGTGTTAAACCAATAAGAGGTCATGTACCATAGGTGTAGCACTGTCCCCATAGGAGCTGCTGAGAGTGGATTCCCCTGGGTTACCCATAGCAACAGTCTGTAAAATATTCCTCACTTTACACTTGGCTCAGTCAATGAACAGTCCAGAGGATTTGGTTTTGTGTGTTTTTGTTTTATAGTGGGATGGGAGAAGGGATGAGTGGGATACTCCTTCTAGTAACTATGCACAACTTGAGGACAACTATCTGCAGAGGATGCGGCAAGGCCGCTGCTTCACTTTGCCACTGAGGTGAAGATTTAACTGATGAACTATACTTTAGCTTCTCTTCAGGGTCTAACTTGGCACCCCCTTTCTGACTCACTGTGTGTGCTGATCCTTGTCCACTGACTTTCCCTGGAGTGGTCCCCTTCCTGGGCAAACCCCTGGCAAGCTCCCTGGTACTCACAGACACTGTTTTTCACAGGGACCTCTGCCACTGCTCCACTGTCAGTTTCTCCTGGACCTCACAGTTCAGCTCCACACTCTGGTCCAGTAGGCCGACCGCCCGTGACCACTTTCCACTCTGGCAGGATGAGAGAAAGCCATCACCCTCCTCCTGGGACCTGGCTTCCCGCCCAAAGACGCCCTGTCACATGTGCCCTTGGCTTTTATGATCAATCCCAGGATGCACTGCGGTTGTGCCCTCCCACTGGGACTGTCACAAAAGCCTGTGTGTCACTGGCTGGGTTTTCTCCACTGTCCAACAGGCTCCCCTATTGGATACAGTGGGGACACTCCCTCAGACTGAGTGAATCACACCTGGACACATGTAACAGGCCTAGCTAGAAATTATGCTCCCTGATAAGCAGGAAAGCAACCCAATGCTTTTACATAGCACCTGACTAGGAGGGTGCTACATAGGACTCAAAACAAAAAGGGGAAACTATTATTTTTAAAACTGAGGTTCTCTTATTTACCCATTAGACACAAAGGCTGATGGAACGTGAGTAGCTGGAAGTGCCGAGGCACCAGGCTTCCATGACACATGGGAACCCCTGAGACTTGATTGTCCCTCTCGGCTGCCTGACTGCCACTTCCCCCGTCTCCCATTGCTTCTCCCCGCAACTTCTCGCATCTTTGCTGAGGGACAGTCAGCGGGTACAAGCAGTCGGCTCCCCTGCTATGGTGGTTTGATGAGAGCCGGACTACTCGATCAGCTGATTGGACCACAGGGGGTAAACAGCTGAAGGAGAGAAGGGGAAGCCCCCCATCTTGGCTCGAGCCAACATCAGCCCTGAGTGAGACACCTGGAAATGCTGAGAGGGGGTCTGAAGCAGCTAATAGCCATTTTTTCCATTTTTGGTCTACACTCATCGATCCCAATAATCCATATAACCTACTGACCTACTACCTTCAGGAACCTCTACAGACCTACAGACCTCTACATATCGGTGAGATCTTTCAATGTTGATACCTTTTTTTATTTTTTTCCTTTTTGTGTTTTGATCCTGTTTTTTTTTTATTTTGATGACGTGTCTCCTTTTTTTCTGATTTTGATGCTTTGTTGAACTGGGTCAAAACAGAAACAGATGGAAGCAAAAGGTGACTCAAGCAGGATATCAACAGGTCTGGTTTTTGGGGAACAGACCAGGTCAGAACAAACATTGGATAAAGAAGCTGGATTAGACCCAAATGTAGAGCAAATATCAAATGATCGAACGTTAACAAAGGGAGAAATGGCTGCTATGCTCGAGGCTTTAGAAAAGTCTTTAAAAACAGACTTACAAAAATTTGCGAAGACCTGGCTCATTTATTACATCAGGTAGAAGAACTAGAAATGAGAAAAGAAGGGTAAATCCAGACAATAAAGGATCTGAATGGAGACTTGAAAGATCTAAGAGTGGAATATAGAGATCTAGCCTATATGATGGAAGATCAAGAAAATAGGAGTAGGAGGAAGAACCTAAGAGTACACGGCTTACCAGAACATCATGATGAAAATGTAATTGATAAAATGAAAAAAATCTTTCACGCACTGTTGGAAGATGGAACAATGGATCAGATAAAGATCGAGAGAGTGCATTGCCTTAGGAGACCAAAACACATTTCTGTGGAAGCCCACAGAGATATTATTATAAGATTACAGAGTTACTCAGATAAGGCTCAGATTTGGACAAGCCTGAAAAGGAACCCAGCTATAAGCTATGAGAGCGTGAATATACAGATCTTTACAGATCTATCAAAGGGTACATTAAGAAGAAAGAGACTACTGAGACCACTCGTGGAGTCTTTTCAAAAACAACAAACACATTATAATAGGGGTTTCCCAGCCTGTCTAATAGGAAAAAGAGATGGACGCTCAGCAAGATTAAGATTCCCTGAGGAAACTAAAGATTTTTGTGATAAACTTGATATTCCCATACCGAGAATACCCAGTTGGTGTGATGGATTTGAAACAGAGGAGACGACAAGAGAAGAACAGTGGTGACTAGCTTCAAAAAAGAAGAACTGAAGCTTATAGAACTTTATAGATCAGAGTGGAGGGGGATGGGGGGGTAGGTTGTGGGTCGGGAGTCAAGGGAGGTTGGAGAGGAACATGGAAGAGGAAGGAGAATTTCAATGATGAAGGACTGCTTTAGTTTGGCAGCGCGGCGGAGCCCAGTTTTTTTTTCACCTTACTGGGAGGGAAGGTAGTTCATGAACGGGCAGGTAGAGCATCAGTCGGAAGTAAAGAGTGGAGGTGGAGAGGAGCCAATGGGTAAATCTCCTAACCCCAACTTCAAGATCATAAATTAGCTGGAACAACATCAAGATGGAAGAGGAGGGGAGGTGTTTGGGAGGGGGGAAGGATGGGGGGGAGGAAAAAAAAAGACGCAAAGGCTGATGATCTGTGGGCTTTTTCAGCACATCAAATAATATGTTCCGAGTCCTGGGGAGTAAACAACCATTTGGGCCATAATTAAATAGAATGGAGTGATGTGAAGTCCTAGATTTCTAGGCTGTCCTATGTTAACACATTTACCAAATACATTTCCTATTTGTTAATCAATAAAATAAACCTGTATAAAAAGATATCATCAAACATATTTAAATAATATTGATCTCACATAAAATAAGAAAAAAAAAAATATCTGAAACTAACAGGTGTACACAGTTGGCTTCCTGCTGGCTAAAAACATATGCCATGACCATGAGAGGTGGAGAAAAAAAGCGAAACAAAAGAGAGAATTACTGTATAGTGAAACAATAACTAAATGAGAGAATAAAGTACAGAAGTAACTATTATACATGTTTACACTCAATGAAGACTACTATTTGTATAATACTAACATTCTGAAAAATTAAAACAATACATATTTAACAAAAAAAAATCAAAACAACAAAACAAAACAACAGGAGGCAACTTCATAAAAAAATTATGCAGAAGAAAAACACAAAGACAAAAACCTGCACTGTATTTTGGCCACTTAGAAATAAAATAGAGGCAATAAAAAAATACCAATGCTGCTTTTTGTCTCTAATATACACAAGACCACTAAATCAAGCATTTGCAATGAATCAGAACTGATATAAATTGTTTTTGACTTTTTGAGGTTAAGTGGTAGAGTGGCGTACTTGCAAAGCAAAGAACACAAATATAATACAAATCACAAAGTGGGTAAAATAGAACAAGATACCATATTACTGTTGCAATTCTGCTGATGGAAAATGTAAAAAATAAGAAAATGTTTATGTTTATTTAACATTGTATAGAAGGATACACTTAAAATATTTTTTTTTTTTGCCTGGCAATTAATGACAGTACTGTGTGCTGTAACCTATATTAACTGAGCACTGTTAAACTATAAAATGTTGCAGGAGCATTTTCGGATTTTCAGAGAGGCTTGGTTACAAGACAGGAATAGATATTTAAATATTTAAACATTTATTAAAACAAGTGCAAAAGGTAAATTACCAGATATTCGATTAGTTGAAACCTACTTGCTTCCTATGACTCACAGGAAACAGTTTCACATACATGCCTTGTCTATTCCAAGAGTGGGCTTCTTGCATTGCAGAAATCTGTATGTAATAACATATTTTGAGATATCACTGCTATTTCCAAGATATATAAGAAGTCAGTGGCTAACTGACACTCATATAGCACCCATATTTCACATATTAACACTTGACATGAGTCCGGTGTTCAAGAAGTACCTATACTAAATGCAGATTAAAGTATATCTAAAGCTAAAGTTTCAAATTTATTTGCTTTATTGTTTTTTCAGTCTTTGTCCCATTAGGAGATATTCCCTAATTTCCTGCCTCTAAGGTACAGTGACAAGTTTGGGAAAACCTCTCTTAAACTTGGATAAACCCACTATTAGATAGATTTCACCAGAACTGGGTGATTTCATCATTACCCCTCA
The DNA here is from genome assembly GCF_965119305.1 of Pelophylax lessonae. Taxonomy (NCBI): domain Eukaryota; kingdom Metazoa; phylum Chordata; class Amphibia; order Anura; family Ranidae; genus Pelophylax; species Pelophylax lessonae. The sequence goes on along the minus strand of NC_138772.1, from coordinate 431,481,496 downwards.
CCTTTTGTTCCAATACCAACTGTAATGTTTTGGATTTAAAGTTACTTTCTAAAGGATTTCCTTTAGTTTGGAAAGATTTCCTCTCACTTTTTGTTGAGTCTTGGCTTTAGATACAGTTTAAAAATGAAGTCATAATGAATAAATAAGCATAGGTGATGTGCTTATATCACTGCGCACATAACACACTCTGGTTTCAAACATTTTTAAAAATGTTAAAATAAAATTAAACTCAGCAAGCTTCTTATGAGGTCCAAACTCCAAACATAAATAGCCAGACAACTGGAAGTGGTTTAGCAAGAAGTATCTATACATTATTCACTGGCTCTACCTTTGAATAGCAACTGATAATGATACATTTTTAAAGACTCAAATTAGTTCCTAATAATTACCTTAATTTAAAAGAGTTTGGGTCTTAATCTAGAATAATTTGTCATTGTTCATTACTCCATCTTGTTGGCTAAGTATAAAAAAAAAATTCCCTAGACACTCTGATAGTAGTAAACCTCTGATCAAACTTTAAACAAAAAAAATAATAATTCCCAATCCCAAACCCAACATGTTGAATGGGGTGAATTAATGTGACATAAACTGGTTTGTGCAGGTAATGCCCCATGGATAATTGCGCCATTATCCACATTCTATCACATAAATTAATTAGAGTTTGATCAGCACTATACTATTATCAGAGAGTATAGGGAAAAGTTTTTACAAAAAAAATGGTCATGACGTTTTGTTTGAAGGATTATCACACTCTGATGTGTTTTTTCGAATTATGTATTAACACCTTTTTACTATCCTTTAAACTCAATAAACTTTATTCTTAAAAATCTATATATATAGAAGTTGTAAGAAATTTTTACTGCAATGTAACAAGGATGCCTGAGCCTGTGCAATGTAAATTCTGGCATGTTTTACCCAAGGAATGCCCAGGTGCTGCGTACTGTCAAAAATAAGCATGGTATGGGTGTTTGCAAAAAATTTAAAAGAACTGTATAGAATATTTTAAACATTTTGTAGTCAACCCCAGCATGTGATTCTATATTGGGGACCAGGTAAGGCTTTCATTTCACAGCAGCAGATTTAAATAAAAATATACTATTTTATAGGCTTTCATTTGGAAAATTAGAAAACATAAAATTCCACTGAGATATTGTTAGTGAAATACCACTGCCAGTGTCACTGAAGCCAGTGGAAAATCCTGTAAAAATGCCAATTTCTGGAAAAGTCTGTGTTTGCATAGACAAAAACATTTTTATTTTTGCATCTGCCTATGCACTATACTTGATTTTACGTAAGCATCAGTTTATATCTGAGTACAATCATGTACAGATATTCATGTCTATGGGTGGTTGTATGCAGCATCTGGGTTTTTTGGGCAAGAGAAATAAACTGGAATTTTTTGATGCACAAGCTTACTGGCCTATGTGCAAGAGGCCTTATAGAAGTCTATACATGAGACCAAAAAGGGCAGCCAAGGATTATGGAGGGTCAGAGAGACTTGGCTTCAAAAGAGGGACAATCACTCTAAATAAGGAACATTTGGGAGCTATGTAAAGATAAGTTCACACAAGCAATACATTTAAAAGTATTCATTATCGTACATGCCTATAGCATTAATGACCATGCTGGACATGTTGCACAGGCATTAAAGTTTCATCAGACAACACTCTTCAAAAACCCTGAAAGTGTTTTTCTTGTTTCTTTTTTAAATGTTTACAATTTTAAAATGGGAAATGATCACATGCGATGTTTAGCAGCTGTGCCTTAAGGGTGCTTTAAATACCATACATGTTGTTTATAGTACGTTTCCAAAAAAGGTGAACGAAGGAGGTTGTAAAGCATCAAAGCCAAACACTGCAAGCATCATTATTTGTGCCTTGCCATGACACAAAGCAACGCTAAAACTGCGTACACCTTCATCTTCCCTCTTTTTTGATAATTGTGAGTGGCGTTGATGAATTGTCCAGAAACGGTCAACAATCTTTTTTTCAATTCTTTCAGTAGTGTTAAACCCACAGTGTTTTTTAGCATAACACATTGAGCACAATAAAAGAAAAAATCCTAGGCTCATGAAACTATTTATTAAAATTGCTATTCTTAATGCTGGCTCCTGATCTCTCTGTGCTGCTTCCTTTAACTTCTAGTCCTCACAGGAAAATGTCAACAGTGGACGGTGCAATCTAGAGCTAGTCTGCAAGCTTGAAGAAGCAAGGAGAGAGGAGGAGTTGAAGAAGAAAGGGAGTATCTTACAATCATACACTATAGGGCTGTGTAATGGAACCGTGAACCACACTGTGTTTGTAGGCTTCCATCAGTATACAGCTTCCTTTAGTCTTGAACATAGATATCAGATTTTTCAGCCGCATCTCTCGCAACCTCCTTTCCAAATTCCTCTTTCATGGCGGCTGATATCTGTACCTCTCCTCTTCTACCTTCCGGACCTTGGATCCCGGTGGAGGTTTGGATGTCCCAGATTGCAGGAAGCATCCCACCACTTGTCACCAATGTAACGGAACCGCAACCCACACTGTGTTTGTGGGCTTCCATCAGTATACGGCTTCCTTCAGTCTTGAACATAGATATCAGATTTTCCAGCCGCCACCCATACAAAGCTACCCACAAACCTAGTGTGTTCTGGAACCTTCTCCTTTATTGAACAGTCACACTGTTTATATACAGCATGGACATCCCCCTCCTGATCAAATTACCCCATCAGGTCAGGGGTTACCTGATTACATTATTATATGCAGATGAAATTGTATGCAGAAATAGAATTAACCTGAACTAATTATCTAGCCATCTGGACAGAAATAATATGTGAGTTAATTAAAAATTAACAATGGGACAGACAGGCTTAACAGAATCCACATCACACCTCAATACACAGACAATAGGAAAAGACCGCCAGTGACAGACTGTCCGTCTCTGACACTGAAGAACATGGAACAGAGGCCAATGTGATTAGCTCTTTCAATGAACATGTTCAGACTCAAACACGCCAGGAACAGTCCTCACACACTTCTCGAGACACATGGCCGACAAACATCAATGTCCCAACTTGAAACAATCTAAACCACATTCCCAGTGTCCACTAAGCACCTGTCCCTCACTCCCAGTGACGGCGAGGACCATCACAGGCTGTTTGTTTCTATTGATGCACACAGTGTAGGGAGACACAACTCTCATTCCTGCCTACAAGGGTGGTTCCAAAAGATGCTGCAAAAGGAAGGAGCCACCCTAAAACAGGAAACCTGGGCATCGGTCATAGCACCAGCTTTAACAGGAAAATAGTCAAGGATTAAGAAAAAGTGATTAAAGTGGGACAAAACTTTAGTTTTAAAACAAATCTACTCAAGTATGTATTCCTAACTCAAAAAGTACCCTTTGTTGCTACCAGCTTCCTCCAAAACTCCAATTTCCTTTTTTGCTGTTGTGATCTGACTTACTGTTAGAAGGTGGCTATTTTAATTTTGCTGCCAAGAAGGAGCTCATGGAGGACCTTACATGGAGGCAGAAAAACACAGTAAGAAATAATTGTATGAAAATATATTACAGGGCCAATAAATAACAGATGAGTACAGGTTATTCTGGAGAATACGAATATTGCTTAGTGTCACCTTAATGAGCATCTCACATTACTTAAAAAACCTGAGAGTTTAACTCTTGTTTAATGCCCATGCACCTCACATGTGTCCATGGATGCCTGAGGTTTCTGTGCTGATATTGTACTCACTGCATGCTCTTAGCAAACTGACTGATCTGTCAAAGACAGCTCCTGGTCTATGGTAATGATCAGGAGCCTAAAGGATGGTCTTGCGATCATGTTACCCCTGTGACAGCTCATCACAATGGTCACATGATCAGGCAGTCCTTCACACCCCTAGCAAGTAAAAGACCCAGTTAAAGGGACACCAGAGCAGGATGGGAAAGAGGTTAATATCATTGTGATGTTTATACATGTACAGTCAGGGCTTTTTTCAGCTGGAACATAGTAGAATGCAGTTCCGGAACATCCAGCATAGATTGTATGTATTGGCAAGGGCCACTTGGGTGTGTTGAATGGTCTATTGATGCTAATCTATAGTTGCTAGGGGGTGCTGTGTTTCTGGGGGGTCTGTTGTTGCAAGGAAGGATATACCGTTGCAAGGAAGTCTATTGTTGATAGCTGCTGGGGTCTATTGATGCTGGCTGCTGGGGAATCTATTATTGGTAAGAGGATCTATTGTTGCTGGGAGGGATCTATTGTAGCTGGGCAAATTTATTGTTGTTGGGCATCTATTGTTGCTGGACATGATCTGTTGTTACTGAGGGATCTATGGATTTATTGTTGCTGGGGGATCTATTGTTGTTGGATTGTCTATTATTGCTGAAGAGGTTGTAATGTTGCCCAGTGAGTCTATTGTTCCATGGGGATCTATTGTTCCTGAAGGTTTTTGCTGGAGAGAACTATTGTTGCTGGGCAGGAGATGATTTTTTTTTTTGCTATTTTTTTTGCAATTTGGGGATAATTGTTGCTGGGGGATCTATTTTTAATGGCTGCGGGGGAACTATTTTACTGGAAAGATGGTGGAAAATAAAGCTGCACTTATCCAGCAAAGTGTGAAAACGTGAATGGACGAATAAATATAAAGTGCTTGCAATACAAATAATGGATATTACAAAGTGGTGTCAGTGCAATTAAATAAAAGTAAAATTGGTGAAAAAAATAGCAATAATGAGGCAATAGATCAGTGACATAAGTACAGTGCCGCTCGGCTGATTCCCCGCTCTGCTCTTCTCCTCTTCTCATAGCTGTCAGCAGGGGATCTAAGCCCCTCCCCTCTGCAGTGTTCAGAGTGGGTCACAGAAGCACTGAGCATTATATTTTAATACTGAGAAGTACCTTTGTTACAGTGCCACTCAGCACTTCCGTGACCCCCAGCTGTTAGCGGGGGAGAAGAGAAGGAAGAGCAGTGCGCCAAGCAGCTCTGTACCAAAGGTATTTCACACTATTATAATTTAATGCTCGGCACTTCTGAGACCCGCTCTGAGATCCCCTGCTGACAGCTATGAGAAGAGAAGGAGAGGAGAGGAGAGCAGAGCAGGAGATTAGCTGGGCGCAGCTGTACCGAAGGTATTTCACACTATTAGATTACAGAAACACACACTGGATATTACATAAAACAGTCATAAAGTGGATTCTAGGATTTTACAAACACTAAACTAGGGCTTATTTTCAGGGTAGGGCTTATAAGTCTGTGGGGAGCGCATGTCAGATTGTCTTTGGCAGAAAGCAGAGTCCCAGGAGGGAGGTGACGGCTGTCTCTCCTCCTGTCAGGAAGAATCGGGTGTCCCAGGCGGCTGGCCTGATTGGACACAGGGCTGAGCTGAGCTGCAGTGAGGATCCAGGTGTGCTGAGGACCAGTGGAGCGTTGGGGTAGAGTTTCAGGAAAGCATTCTGAGTCGTGAGTACTGCAAACTGCCCCTGGGGGCTGCCTAGCAGAGGGGACCCATCCGGAGAAGGTCAGAGGGATCCAGGAGCTGGCTAGCTGGTGCAGGATTATAGTAAAGGGGGTGCCAGTGATAACCCTGAAGAGTAAAGGGGGTCCCAGCGCTTTGGCCCTGAAGTGTAAAGTGTTAAGTTTTGCAGCAGCATTGCAAGTAGCTACCTCAGTCAGTGAAGACTACAGGGAGCAGTGTAAAGGACTTTTGAGCTGTGAGGAAGTAGCAAAAATCAAGTTTCAGTTCACAGACCGCAAGTCAGATTCACAAGCGCCAGTAAGCGTTGGCCGGCCTTCAGCCGTCGCAAATACAGCGCTAGGCGGCATTTTTCTCAAGTGTCCCAAATTTGTACCTAGTTGAGCCAGAGGAGTATCCCACTCATTCCCTTCTCCCATCCAATTTCTTACAATAAAACTAACACCCAAAGATGCTGGACTGTTCATTGTCTCAGATCTCACACTTGGGCAACAAGCCTAAATGCACTGTTGGTGTTACCGGTAACCGTGGCAGACCCACATCAGGCCCAATGCCTGGAAATACTGCTACATTTGGGGGCTCGTCCGGGATTTTGGGACGGTTGCCCCTAGCAACGGCCAAAGAAAAAGTCGGAAATCTCAATTTTTGTGCCCAGAACTGTTCTTTAAAATTCAAGCCAAGTGTGAGGCCAGATCTGCGGGAGGCAGGGAGAGTGGGATGAAGATTTAAGTGCACATGGAAGGTTGCCCATGGCAATGCAAGTGTCCAAGCAAATCCTGTAAAATGATGGGAACCTTCCACATGGACTATGACATGTACTCTGCTATCAGGCATTGGAAAGCAGGGGGAAAAGGAGTGAAAGTGTACAAATGCTGCAACTGCTTAACAGGGAGAGGTCCCGGTGGGGATGGAGAAAATGGTGGCACATGTCCTGGTGGGGACGGAGAAGATGGTGGCTGGGGGGACAAGGAGTGAGGTGCCAGGGGCCAGGTGTGTGTACAAGCTATATGGACTGATGTTGACCGTGCTGCTAACAGCGGGACATTTATTCTGTATAGTGAGTGCATGGATACTGTGAAGATTGCAGTCGGCCATGCCGGAAGAGGCAGTGGGACTATCTTTGGAGACAGTATGGAGGGCCTTACTTGCACATGTGTTGTTGGGGAGAGGACTATTGACCGTGCTTATGACAGCAGGATATTACACTTGCCTAGCAAGGAGAGACAGCTGGCTTCAGGAGAAGAAGGCGTAGTTGTGGTCCGGGTGCTAGTAGGAAGAGTGGATGCACATCTGGCAAGTGACATGGTCCGCTTTACAGTAACTTCCCTGTGGGCTAGAGAGAGAGAGAGCATGGCAGGGGAAGAGTTACTGTACCGCGCGGGAAAGCGCAATCCACACAGACCTGCGTAGCAGGAGAAGCAACCGCTCAACAAGGAAAGAGGGTGGAGATAGCGGGAACATCCAGCCAATCAGGAGTGACCAAGGGAGTCCTATTAATACCCCTTCCTTTGGGTTTTTGGCTGCAAGGGAGACACATGTAGGAGAAACATGGCGTTTGTGAGAGAGCAGGAGAGAGTGACTGCTATCGCCACATCCATTGGTGGAGATCCTGCTAGACAGACACCGGAGCAGATCCACCAGCCCAGCCCAGCTATTGTATGGGAAACAGGCATCCGGATGGTGCCTGAAGGAGGACTTGCGCTGTGCATGGGAGGCGGCCTGGAGTTCCTGGGAGCGGTATGTCCTCAATGTGCAAATATAACTTTGAAAGTGCAAGCGTGGGTCCAGTGTGGGCAATGTGGCTATCTGCTTCTGCGGGCAGAGAGGAGTGAGGGCCGGCCCAAGAAGTTGTATGTGACCTGGGAGTCTGGACTCGCTCAGGAGGTGACCAGTATAGAGTCCAAGTTCCTCTGCGGAGCCGGGAGGGGCATGCTACGGTTCGTAATGAAGCTGGAAGCCATACCAGTGGACAGTGGGCCAGCATTATCTTCAAGGGGGACTCTGTCACAAAACTCTCTGGGGAGAGGATGCATGTCAGTGCAAGCGGCCGAAGGGTGGCAGGAAGATGCATCTACTGCAGCACAAGCAGGATCTGCTCCTATTTCAATTCCACAGTGTACCAGGCCTACAGCCATTAAAGCCGCACCCACGAGTACTGGTGGTGAGGAAGAAGAGGCTGGTGCTTTGAACCTAGGATCCCCATCCTTCCAATGCAAGTATGGATCCATAGAGGAAGGAATGGACAATTGGGGGTCAGATGATGAGACAGAGTTGGACTAGAGGTTGGAAGCTGGGAGCAGCTCCCCAGGTCTTGAACTGGTTGTCCCCTTTGATAAGGAGGCAAAGGAAGCCATGGAAAGAGGGGAGTTGGCACAAAAGTTGGGATTTTGCAAAACCTATGTGAAAAGGATTGCTGATTTAACTCCTCCTACTAACATTGCCTGGGCTCGGGATCAAAATGCAGCTTATGAGAACTTAATTAAGCGAGTGGAAACTCCATTTTCTCTGCCTGAGTGGGGCAACAGGAAAACCCTTCCCAGACTGTCCAGAATGCAGAGGAGGGTGCAGCGAAAGGTGGCGCTAGAGCATGGGTACGATTACCCTTATGCCCCAAGAGAAGTCATGATACTGATAGAAAAGCAAAGAGACTTTTGGTGTGATGAGGCTATATGGGACTTTCTCTTTATTCCAAAGCCCTATAGAGATTCAGAAGCTGAGCTGAAAGACAGATTTACTGCTGTTAAAGCCCAATGGAACTATGAGTGTTCAATTTACATAGACAGGGTGGAAGTCTGCCACCCAGATGGATCGGGCCAGGCTTGGTCTGTGAGAGTTAAGGATGAATAAGGTGCTTATGTTCGGGTTCCTCATCCAGACTATTATTTTTGAACAAGAAAAGTTCTTCTCAAATCTTCAAACTGTACATTCATGGCTGGCTAGCCATCACAACTGACCAAAAGACTGTGCAAGGAAAATATAATGCTGAATTCTACAGTTCTTTTCTGTTAAATATGTTATGTTCATTTCCAGACCCCTTGGGCCATCAGGCCAGGGTCTTATGGAGAATATTTTGCTATGTCAGATCACATGGGCCAATCGGGCCAGGATCTGTGTATGGATTACAAATACTGTGTGAGAGACTTTACACAGTTCAAGCAAGAAAATGAAACAAGTGACTGACACAAGTTTGATGGTGTATTCAGAAGATTTGGTGGGGGGGGTGCCCTGAGAGACTCCTTTCTACTTCCCTGACTCAGCAGGACTGCAGGCCATTTAGGCTCCAGTGGTTTGCCCTGCTTCCTGATAAGAAGTGCTCTGAGGAACAGCCAGGAGGTGCTGTGCCTCACTTCAAGAAAAGGACTCTGCATAGATAGCCAGTGTTAGGGTACAGATTCCCCAGAAGAGGGGAGAAGTGGACCCGGCGAGTCAAGACACTGACCAGCAGAGGTAGTCAGGGAAGGGAGTGAGAAGGTCGCCCTTGATAGGAGGGTCTTCTCACTCAACTGCTTAGTTAGTTAGTCTTGTATTTCTTCATGTATGCAGTTCACTAACTTTTTCTTCCATTCTCTCTACAGGTGGGCTCACAGTAGAGATAGACAGTGAGGGAACATAAATTGTATATTACTTGGAATCCCCACCAAGGGAGTTTGTTTGGTGGGGGGTGCATCAGTTTCATGCACCTAGAATTGTTTGTATATTTGTACAGCAGAGAAATGTATATATATATTTTTCCACCTAATTTATTTGTAAATGTGTTCTTTCCCTTTCCCCCCCTTTTAGGTTTGTGGGATTCTCCTGAGTTTTGGCTGAAGTTTGTGATAGAAGGCGGCTCCCTCTGAGTCAATGGGGACATGACTCAAATTGGTTGGGGGTGGATGTAGCACCATCCAATGTAGGTGCTAGGTAAAGTATAGCGGGCCTTGTCTGCTTATCAGCAGGGCCATGTTTTCAGCTAGGTTGGCATGTGTTCCCAGGTGTGCCTGTTGTGTTGGGGAGTCTCCCCACTGTGTCCCAATGAGGGCTCCCATTGGGCAGTGGAGGAAACCTGACCAATAGCACACCAGGGCTTGTATCCATCCTGGAAGGGCATATTCTGCCACACAGCATTCTGGGAGGGGGTATAAGTCTGTGGGGAGCGCATGTCAGATTGTCTTTGGTGGGAAGCAGAGTCCCAGGAGGGAGGTGACGGCTGTCTCTCCTCCTGTCAGGAAGAATCGGGTGTCCCAGGTGGCTGGCCTGAGTGGACACAGGGCTGAGCTGAGTTGCAGTGAGGATCCAGGTGTGCTTAGGACCAGTGGAGCATTGGGGTCGAGTTTCAGGAAAGCATTCTGAGTTGTGAGTACTGAAAACTGCCCCTGGGAGTCTGCCTAGCAGAGGGGACCACTCTGGAGAAGGTCAGAGGGATCCAGGAGCTAGCAAGCCAGTGCAGGATTATAGTAAAGGGGTGCCAGTAACACAGGGCCAGACTGGGAATACAATTCAGCCCTGGAAATAATTTCATATCAGCCCCATAGCATTATAATACCAGACCAACAGCATAACGCAACTATTTTCTTGTTTATTATAGGGAAAACCATGAGTTTTAAAGCACATAGAACTTTATATATATAAGAGCAAACTCCTTTCCAGGCTCCCTCTCAGAGTCTGCAGACACGACGAAAGACAAGAGATGGTCAGAGGTTGCGGACATGGTACAGGAGATGTCATGGGCTGTGGACATGGTACAGGAGATTCAGGGGCTACGGACATGGTACAGGAGATGCCATGGGTTGCGGACATGGTACAGGAGATGCCATGGGCTGCGGACATGGTACAGGAGATGCAGGGGCTGCGGACATGGTACAGGAGATGCCATGGGCTGCAGACATGGTACAGGAGATGCAGGGGCTGTGGACATGGTACAGGAGATGCCATGAGCTGTGGACATGGTACAGGAGATGTCATGGGCTGCAGATATGGTACAGGAGATGTCATGGGCTGCGGACATGGTACAGGAGATGTCATGGGCTGCGGACATGGTACAGGAGATGTCATGGGCTGCGGAACATGGTACTTGAGATGTCATTGGCTGCGGACATGGTACAGGAGATGTCATTGGCTGTGGACATGATACAGGAGATGTCATGGGCTGCGGACATGGTAGAGGAGATGCCATTGGCTGCGGACATTGTACAGGAGATGTCATTGGCTGTGGACATGGTACAGGAGATGCAGGGGCTAAGGACATGGTACAGATGATGCCATGGGCTGCGGACATGGTACAGGAGATGCAATGGGCTGTGGACATGGTACAGGAGATGTCATTGGCTGCAGACATGGTACAGGAGATGCAGGGGCTGCAGACATGGTACAGGAGAGGTCATGGGCTGCGGACATGGTACAGGAGATGCAGGGGCTAAGGACATGGTACAGGAGATGACATGGGCTGTGGACATGGTACAGGAGATGTCATTGGCTGCAGACATGGTACAGGAGATGCAGGGGCTGCAGACATGGTACAGGAGAGGTCATGGGCTGCGGCCATGGTACAGGAGATGCAGGGGCTGCGGACATGGTACAGGAGATGTCATGGGCTGTGGACATGGTACAGGAGATGCCATGGGCTGCAGACATGGTACAGGAGATGTCATGGGCTGTGGACATTGTACAGGAGATGTCATTGGCTGCGGACATGGTACAGGAGATGCAGGGGCTGCGGACATGGTACAGGAGAGGTCATGGGCTGCGGACATGGTACAGGAGATGTCATTGGCTGCAGACATGGTACAGGAGATGCAGGGGCTGCGGACATGGTACAGGAGAGGTCATGGGATGTGGACATGGTACAGGAGACGCAGGGGCTGCGGACATGGTACAGGAGATGCAGGGGCTGCGGACATGGTACAGGAGAGGTCATGGGCTGTGGACATGGTGCAGGAGATGGAGGGGCTGTGGACATGGTACAGGAGATGTCATGGGATGCAGACATGGTACAGGAGATGCAGGGGCTGCATACATGGTACAGGAGAGGTCAAGGGCTGCAGACATAGTACAGGAGATGTCATGGGCTGGAGACATGGTACAGGAGATGTCATGGGCTGCGGACATGGTACAGGAGATGTCATGGGCTGCGGACATGGTACAGGAGATGTCACTGGCTGCGGACATGGTACAGGAGATGTCATTGGCTGCGGACATTATACAGGAGATGTCATGGGCTGCGGACATTATACAGGAGATGTCATGGGCTGCGGACATGGTAGAGGAGATACCATTGGCTGCGGACATTGTACAGGAGATGTCATTGGCTGCGGACATGGTACAGGAGATGCCATGGGCTGTGGACATGGTACAGGAGATGTCATTGGCTGCGGACATGGTACAGGAGATGCAGGGGCTGCAGACATGGTACAGGAGAGGTCATGGGCTGCGGACATGGTACAGGAGATGCAGGGGCTGCGGACATGGTAAAGGAGATGTCATGGGCTGTGGACATGGTACAGGAGATGCCATGGACTGCAGACATGGTACAGGAGATGCCATGGGCTGCGGACATGGTACAGGAGATGTCATTGGCTGCGGACATGGTACAGGAGATGCAGGGGCTGCGGACATGATACAGGAGAGGTCATGGGCTGCGGACATGATACAGGAGAGGTCATGGGCTGCGGACATGGTACAGGAGATGTCATTGGCTGCGGACATGGTACAGGAGATGCAGGGGCTGCGGACATGGTACAGGAGGTGCCATGGGCTGCGAGAATGGTACAGGAGATGTCATGGGCTGTGGACATGGTACAGGAGATGTCATTGGCTGCGGACATGGTACAGGAGATGCAGGGGCTGCAGACATGGTACAGGAGAGGTCATGGGCTGCGGACATGGTACAGGAGATGCAGGGGCTGCGGACATGGTAAAGGAGATGTCATGGGCTGTGGACATGGTACAGGAGATGCCATGGGCTGCAGACATGGTACAGGAGATGCCATGGGCTGCGGACATGGTACAGGAGATGTCATTGGCTGCGGACATGGTACAGGAGATGCAGGGGCTGCGGACATGATACAGGAGAGGTCATGGGCTGCGGACATGGTACAGGAGATGTCATTGGCTGCGGACATGGTACAGGAGATGCAGGGGCTGCGGACATGGTACAGGAGAGGTCATGGGATGTGGACATGGTACATTAGATGCAGGGGCTGCGGACATGGTACAGGAGATGCAGGGGCTGCGGACATGGTACAGGAGAGGTCATGGGCTGCGGACATGGTGCTGGAGATGGAGGGGCTGCGGACATGGTACAGGAGACGTCATGGGCTGCAGACATGGTACAGGAGATGCAGGGGCTGCAGACATGGTACAGGAGAGGTCATGGGCTGCAGACATGGTACAGGAAATGATCAGAGGTTGCGGACATTGTACAGGCGCCTGAGAAGGAGAGGGGGGCAACTAGAACATGTTACACCCTGAATACTGGTGTAACATGTTCTAAAATTATGAATTTATGATTTAAGCTGGTACACATGCACAGTTTTTTTTGTTCAGATTGCTGACTGATAGGTTCTTACATCCACACAAGTGATGTGGATACAGGGATATTCAGGGGCATTGTATTCTGACAATGGGGACCCCCCGCCCACTGTCAGAATACATGGATTAGTGCTGCAGCCAATCAGCTGCAACCGGCTGATTGAACAAGGTTTTCCAGCAGTCCTGTTCAACAGAAGCTGATCTAATGCGGTTCCCTGCTGAACTAGACAAATCTCAATCTATGTGTAGCCAGCTTTACCTTATTCCTTGTTTCTGTAGGTTTCCTCCAGTGATGTGATTTGTCTCTTTCAGCTTCTATGTAAGTTACTGGCTGTGGTCACACTCCAGCCTCCCCATCATACTATACAGGGTTGATGTCCCTGTATGGTATGTGATGATGTCACATGTGATGATGTCAGGGGTTTGTGTGGAGGAAGAGAGTACTGGAGCTGGCTGCTAAATGGAAAAAGGTAAGAGCAAGAGGCCCTTTCTCCCCCTCCCCACACCTAAACTGTAAGGATGGACTTTTTTTTTTTACTTTCCTGGAGTTGGCTCTGTTATGCAATTACATTCATTGCTGTTTATACTTCGATTTTCTAATAGGTTAGGAATATGCCTGGACTTCTGGGGTGATACATATGGCACTTTTCCACTGCAAGTACCGACTCGGCTCTACTCGGCCCTGCTTGGCCCTGCTTGGCCCGGTTTGCTTTTCCACTGCTGGTACCGCATGGTACGGTGTTGGGACGGTTCGGTACGGTACGGTATGGTTTGCTTTTCCACTAAAGTAGTACGAAAGTTAAGTGGGTGGGATAACAACGGGGTGGGTGGGATTCTCTGACCAATCAGTGGCTAGTAGTGACTGCATGCAAAGGATTGTGGGATATGGTACCGGGTATGGTACCTCTTGGAACCATAATCCAGGTGGTACTGTTTTTGAGAGCCCTACCGTTCGGTTCCATGCAGTGGAAAAGCGCCACTGTACCATACCATACCGAACTGTTCCTACACCATACCATGCGGTACCAGCAGTGGAAAAGCACAAAAGCGAGCCGAACCGTTCGGTTCCATGCAGTGGAAATGCGCCACTAGATGTATTCCATATACATACTATATCCTATTATAAAAGATGTGTGTGTGTGGAATACATCTATGAATCACCCAGTATATCCCTAACCTATTCAAGGAAGTTACTCTCTCTCAGTAAACCTGCAATGTAAGATGCAGGGCAGGTTTACACACAGCATAGTACAGGGTGGAAGGCAGAGAAGGTCAGGACTCACAGGGAGAAGCTGAAGGCTGCCATCTGTCTTCTTAGATCTACACTCAGGGAGAGGCAGAGTGTGCTGGGCAGGAAGCAATGATCGGGGCTGCTGTGTAACCTCTTCCAGCTCCGCCTACCTGAACTGGAGCTCTTACAGTGAAAGGGAGCAGTGCAAAGGACTTTTGAGCTGTGAGGAAGTAGCAAAAGTCAAGTTTCAGTTCACAGACCGCATGTCAGATTCACAAGCACCAGTAAGCGTTGGTCAGCATTCAGCCGGCATCAAGACAGCGATAGGCGGCGTCCCAAATTTGTACCTAGTTGAGCCAGAGGAGTATCCCAATCATTCCCTTCTCCCATCCAAGTTCCTACAAAAAAACTAAAAACCAAAGATGCCGGACTGTTCATTGTCTCAGATCTCACACTTGGGCAACAAGCTTAAATGCGCTGTTGGTGTAAACGGTAACCATAGCAGACCCACATCAGGCCCAATGCCTGGAAATACTGCTACATATATATATATATATATATATATATATATATATATATATATATATATATATATATATGTAGCAGTATTTCCAGGCATTGGGCCTGATGTGGGTCTGCTATGGTATATATACATATATACATATATATTTATATTAGCAATGTACTTTATATATTTATATAGATAGATGAATAGATAGATATGGATATATATAGATAGATAGATAGATAGATAGATAGATAGATAGATAGATAGATAGATAGATAGATAGATAGATAGATAGATAGATAGATAGATAGATAGATAGATAGATAGATAGATAGATAGATAGATAGATAGATAGATAGATAGATAGATAGATAGATAGATAGATAGATAGTCTGCACACATCGGAGATGATGAAAAAAATGGACCCGGGTACGCAGCAAAGAATGTAGTGCACATAGTCCAAAAGAGAGAGCGGCACTCACGGGTCTTGAAAGGTGAACACACAATAAATGTTTTATTTTGATGTTTCAGCAAGGCAAAAGCTCGTCCTGAGGAAGACAAGCTTGTGCCTCATTGAAAGCTTGAAACAAAACCTTTTTTAATGTGATCACCTTTCAAGACCCATGGGTGCCACTCTCTCTTTTGGAACACATATATATATATATATATATATATATATATATATATATATATATATATATATATATATATATATATATATATATATATACTGTATGTATATATATATATATATATATATATATATACATATACAGTATCTCACAAAAGTGAGTACATCCCATTTTTGTAAATATTTTATTATATCTTTTCATGTGACCATACTGAAGAAATTACATTTTGCTACAATGTAACGTAGTGAGTGTACAGCTTGTATAACAGTGTAAATTTGCTGTCCCCTCAAAATAACTCAACACACAGCCATTAATGTCTAAACCTCTGGCAACAAAAGTGAGTACACTCCTAAGTGAACATGTCCAAATTGGGCTAAAAATTTCAATATTTTGTGTGGCCACCATTATTTTCCAGAACTGCCTTAACCCTCTTGGGCATGGAGTTCACCAGAGCTTTACAGGTTGTCACTGGAGTCCTCTTCCACTTCTCCATGATGACATCACAGAGCTGATGGATGTTAGAGACCTTGGGCTCCTCCACCTTCCAATTGAGGATGCCCCACAGATGCTCAATAGGGTTTAGGTCTGGAGACCTGCTTGGCAAGTCCATTTACCTTCAGCTTCTTTAGCAAGGCAGTGGTCATCTTGGAGCTGTGTTTGGGGTCATTATCATGTTGGAATCCTGCCCTGCGGCCCAGTCTCTGAAGGGAGGGTATCATGCTCTGCTTCAGTATGTCACAGTACATGTTGGTATTCATGGTTCCCTCAATGAACTGTAGCTCCCCAGTATCGGAAGCACTCATGCAGCCCCAGACCATGACACTCCCACCACCATGTTTGACTGTAGGCAAAAAACACTTGTCTTTGTACTCCTCACCTGGTTGCTGCCACACACACTTGACACCATCTGAACCCAATAAGTTTATCTTGGTCTCATCAGACCACAGGACATGGTTCCAGTAATCCATGCCCTTAGTCTGATTGCCTTCAGCAAACTGTTTGAGGGCTTTCTTGCACATCATCTTTAGAAGAGGCTTCCTTCTGGGATGACAGCCATGAAGACCGATTTGATGCAGTGTGCGGCGTATGGTCTGAGCACTGACAGACTGAACCCCCACCCCTTCAACCTCCGCAGAAACGCTGGCAGCACTCATATGTCTTTTTCCCAAAGATAACCTCTGGATATGACACTGAGCACGTGCACTCAACTTCTTAGGTCGACTATGGCAAGGCCTGTTCTGAGTGGAACCTGTCCTGTTAAACCACTGCATGGTCTTGGCCACCGTGCTGCAGCTCAGTTTCAGGGTCAATCTTCCTTTAGCCTAGGCCATCTTTATGTAGAGCAACAATTCTTCTTTTCAGATCCTCAGAGAGTTGTTTGCCAAGAGGTGCCATGCTGAACTTCCAGTGACCAGTATGAGAGAGTGAGAGGGATAACACCAAATTTAACACCCTTGCTCCCCATTCACACCTGAGACCTTGTAACACTAACGAGTCACATGACACTGAGGAGGGAAAATGGCTAATTGGGCCCAATTTGAACATATTTACTTAGGGCTGTACTCACTTTTGTTGTCAGCGGTTTAGACAATAATGGCTGCGTGTTGACTTATTTTAAGGGGACAGCAAATTTACACTGTTGTACAAGCTGTACATTCACTCACTCACTGTACACTAACTCCTTTACATTGTAGGAAAGTGTTATTTCTTCAGTGTTGTCACATGAAAAGATATAATAAAATATTTACAAAAGTATGAGGGGTGTAATCACTTTTGTGAGATACTGTACATGTGTATATATATATATATATATATATATATATATATATATACTGTATGTATATATATATATACGGTATGTATATATATATATACTGTATAGCTAGAGTATATATATATATATATATACTGTATGAATATATATATATATATACAGTATATATATACTGTAGCTATACAGTACACAGTATATACACAACGCACTATATATATATATATATATATATATATATATATATATATATATATATATACATCCACGTCTATCTACCTAAATATATAAAGTACATTGTTTATGTATATATATATATATATATATATATATACACACAGTACATTGTTAATATATATATATATATATATATATATATATATATATATATATATATATACATATATATATATATAGTATATATACATATTTGTATATATATATATATATATATATTTACACATATACATACATACACTGTATATATACATATACACTGTGTATATGTATATATACATATATATATATGTATACTATACTATACATATATACATATATATATATATATATACATACCGTATATATATATATATATATATATATATATATATAAACTGTATATATATATATATATATATATATAGCATATATATGTATATAAACTGTATATATATATATATATATATATATATATATATATATACAGGGCTTTTTTTCTCAGAGAATAGGTGCAGGAACTCCCTCTTTTGGACTTACCCCTTGTCTCCGCCCCTACCTACCTCCGTTAACCGTTCCTTGGTTCCACCCACTACCCACCTCCCAGTACCATCCCTTTTAGAAAATACAGAACAAAGTAACATTTGTGGTACTAAGTAATTTGTATGGAATTTGTTAATGATAACAAAAAAGCAGTAAAATAGATCACATGCAGCCAACAACATTATATCCCCCAGCAACAATAGATCCAGCCAGAAACAATGGGCCCTCAGCAGCAGCAACAGATCTCCCAGCAGCCAGCATCAATAGACTGCTGCCTAAACAGTAGATCCGTCCCAGCAACAACTGACCCCTCAGCAACAATAGACCCCCCCAGCAACAATAGACCCCCCTGCAAAACGAAATCTCTTCCAGAGACAATAGATCCCCCAGCAGCCACATTAGATATTCCCAGCAGCAATAAATCCTTCTGCAGGAATAGATCCCCTCCAGCAACAATAGGTTCCTTAGCAGCCAGCATCAATAGACAATGTAGCACAACCCAGCACTCCTTGCCATTACATACATTCAGGGCTGGAGGTGCCGGAACTGCGTTCCCCCACGTTCCCGCTGAAAAAAAGCCCTGTATATATATATATATATATATATATACACAGTGTATATATATATATACACAGTGTATATATATATATATATATAGCGTACACGGTGTACATATATATATATATATGTGTATATATACACATATACACAGTATATATATATACATATACACAGTGTGTGTATATATATATATATATATATATATATATATTAACGATGTACTTTATATATTTCTATACTGTTACATTATATAATGCCAAAACCTCCCAGTGTGTGTTGTGTACAGTATGATGTTACACTATTTAGAAGCATGTGTATAAATGTAGTAGTATGACAGCACACTGTAGGTGGGGTAGTTTACATATTGTCAATGTAAAGCCTACATACACTGTCCCTCCCAGGGATATAAAGCACAGAGTGCAGCGATGGGGATCTGGCCGCTCGGAGCTCTTCTTTGTGAAATCGGAGCTGTATGTAAAACACGCCATTCACAGGACAAAGAGAAAGTTCTCTTCTGCCGGTAGATGGCGCTGCTCAAGTCAACAGATCCAACGTGTCTAATAACTGAAAACACAGTGATATACATACATACACACACTCTCCCTCTCCCTCCTCCTCCCCCTCCTCCTCCTCATCTCCCTCCCTCCTCCTCTAGTCATTGCACGGGGCAGCCATTCCGAGGGCTGGGGAGAATCACATTCCCTGCCAGGTCCCCTTCTCCCCTGTGAGCAGGAGAACATCAACAGTCCGGCAAGTTAAAGAGATCATCCAGCGGGAGAGAGAGAGAAAATAAAAAAAAGAAAGCGGAGTGGACCGAGCGGAAAGTAGTGCTGAGAATCCATTGGTTACTTTGTTAGGCGCTGAGTGTAGTAAGCGCGGAGCGGAGCGGAGAGGAGCGGAGCGGGGCTGAGGAGCGGAATTGTCACCCATGTGTGTGCTGTGATCGGATGTGAAGGGGATTTGGTGGCAGAGCTTTCTCAGGCTTTCTTTTCTGCTCTTGGACATACGACCAGGCTGGAGTTTCCTTGATGTGTGCAGTGCAATGGATGTGAGGTTTTATCCACCACCAGCACAGGCGGCTGCATCTCCTGACACCCCCTGTTTGGGACCATCCCCCTGTTTGGACCCCTACTATTGTAACAAGGTGATTTCATGTCTTTTTTTGTCTTTCTTTCTATAAATTGCCTTTGCTTTGCAGTCTCTCCGCCCTGCTTCTTTCCCTAGGCATGCACACAAAGCCATGCTCTGTATCCTTACTATTATTGCTGCACATTGTAACACCCTACAATTGCTTGACCTGGACTACTTTGCACTTGATGTGCTGGATGATCTGGGGGGGGGGGGGGGGGGGCACACATGCTCTCCCATTAAATTAGGATAACTCCAGATTATAGATCTTTTCCTTCTGCCTAATGAGCTGAGTTTCTCTATTGTGACATTTGCTCTGTGATCTCATTGACAGCATCCACTTTACATTTACTACAAGCATTTATTAAGCTATTGCTGCTCCTGTTAGGTTTTGGTGAGTTTTATGTGTCACCTGCAATGTTCTCCTTCTTATTTGTAAGATTGATCTACTTTACTACTGAGTGACCATGTGACTTGTGATGTTGGCATTATGTGATCTAGGGGTGTTTTTTTTTTTTTTTTGGTGTGCTGGGCTAATGGTCTCCCACTGCAAACATCACAAGGCAAGAAGTGTGTTAAACATCCCTGAGCTTGAGCCAACAGTCATTATTTATTACTATTATTATATTCATTGGCCAGGACGGCCGCCTTGGGGATTTAACTTGCTCAGAGTTTTTTTTTTTTTTTTTGGAAGTCTCCTGTCATTTGATTTCTTGACCGAGACCCTATTGCTCCATCTCTGTAGGGTGGCAGCAGGAAAATCTATGCATGAATTACACTCTGCTGCACTGATGTGATGAGGTTTGTGTGCATGAATAAAAATAGCTTGTTTAGCACAAAACACTTACATGACAAGGGCAGCTTTCCAGGCTTATGACTGTGCCAGGGAAAGTGCTGTGTGGGACTTGCACATTAAAAGTTTGGCATTGCTTGTTCAGAGTGGACCTGCTACTGTTCACTTGTTAACAGTCATAATTACTCTGCGAAAAAAAAAAAAAAGGCAATTAGGCAGGCATTGATTTTAACATAATCTGTGATGACCTTGCACGTACAACCTTTTTTTTTTACACTTATTTTATTATTTTTCAAAGATTGGCGGCAATAAAAAATAATATTTGTACATCAATGTCAGCTTAAGTTTTGCAATAGGTAGCTTATGTATATGTAGGGATGACCTTCCCGTCTTCAAATCTTCTACAGTCGCTGAACCTGCACAATGTATTTGTAGTAATTGGCATCTAGTGGACTGTGTACCTTCATTTAAGCGTGTTGCTGATACATTAAGCATGGCCTGTGTCCATTACTGCATAATGTAAAGGCTACAAATCTCTGTAGCAGTACATTTATTACATAGTGCCTACAGCATCTAAATTCTTTCTACTTTCAAAGGATTTGCTGAAATAACCTTTCTTAATCAGGTTTCTGTAAATGCAAATGATTGTTGCAGTACACAAGAGGGCTAGCGATTTTCATAACACACATTAAATAAAAAATGGATCAGAAGACAATGCAGGGTGCATTATGCTACATTTCAGCCTGGCAATAAGAAATATTTCTAATTTGTTTAGAAAATAGGGCTTCTGTTATAATTGCTTTCATCACAAATGTACTTAAATGTAACAATATCCCAGTAATGTAATTGAGTTCAGTGACCTTACAGGCTGTAACAAGATATGTCATCAACATTAGAAAAGTCACTAATTACTATACCTCCAGCACACTACTTCAAGGAGAGCAGTTACATCATATCTGTAATTACAATCATTTCTTCCATGTAGCAGAAAACGGATTCTATTTTATGGTATAATGTCTCCACTAGATCCCTATTCCATCAATACAGTAGGTTATATGAAGAGGCTTTTGCCCTTGAGTAACAATTCATTTGTAGACATGGATCAGAAAGCACTACACTACATTAAATGCAAAGCATAAACAATTGCACTACGCCGGGAATGGATTTTATTTTGTTGTTTCCATTTTGTCGTCAATAATGTGTTTTGTTTGCCGTTTTGAGGGTTTTTTTTTGTTTTTTTTTGTTTTGTATACACTTAGTCAATACTGAGTAAATTGAAATGTTTGTATTTGGAATCTATTTTGTTGTAATAGAAAATAGTTCATTTAGGTAATAAAATGTGCTGACATTCACTGCCAATAGTTTCTAGCTTGTTATACCCCCCTTTTTCATGCAAATTGTTTGTGATGACCTCAATCTTTGCTGTGCTCTGCATTATTCCTGCTTGGGCTTTTAGTAATTATTAGGCACAAGAAAGTCAGATTATTCCAGTTGTGCGGTGAATGGGCTGGTACCGGTTGGTTAGTGGTTCAAATAGCAGGAGATGTGATAGCAACGTGGACAAACTCATTGAGACGCCTATCTTGTAATGCTTGTAGCTTGAGGGATAGCTACCTATGAGACATTTGTCCAGCTATCAAATAGCAGCCACTAATCAATAAACAGGTTCTTTAAATATTACGTTTCGCAGCACCGCAGCTAACAGTACATCTAAAATAGGAATTGACAAAGGCAAGAGACGCATTTAGATAGATTCCAGTGTTATGGTAAAGCATATTTGATCTAGCCAGATTGCTCTTGGGGCTTTACCATATTTAACGAGTGTGATGTGTAAGACTTTGGTGCACAGTGTTGCTCTGTATTATGAAACATCTACTCCCATAAAAATGATAGCAGTATAATGATATTTTGACACTTCTAGCAGATGTTAGTCTCTCCGATGAGAGGGAGCCTGACCCCTGCTATCAGTAGGAGAGAAAATAATGGTCTACACCGCTCCCTATGGTGAGCCTCAAAGAAATGTACACTAGATTTCGTGAGCTAAGCTCCTTCAGGAGAAAATGAAGTCTACAGCCCCTTCACTTTCGACTCATACAGATATTTTACCTCTCAGGGTAATGAAAGCATGTGGAGATGTGTTTAAAGATTACATTGCCAGAAGAGCTTGCCCCTGTAAGTTGGCATTTACACTTATTGTTGAGCAACATATGCAATTAATATACATTCATTTCTTCTAAGTGATCCTGCGTACTGTCCTGGCTGCACTGCATCATGGTTATAGAGATTGTATTACATTCTAAGCTCTGCTTATTAGTTATTCTAAGGCTCCCATCAAAGCTTGCAATGTTTTAGATATTTTTTCCATATCTTTCCAAAACATGCCATTATGCTGTCAGAGATGACTTGTATTTAAGATATTACCTTTCATAGATGAATGGACTGAATGCACAAGCATAAAATCATCGAACGCTTCTGCTCTTCACTTTCACTACATTAATGGCTATGTGTGGTTACAAAGACTCATTCTATTCCATCACTGTTTTTTTTTTTAATCTGTTCATGGAATTTTCAATTTAATAAACTGTTATTGATTCGGCGGTATGTGGACTTGGGAAATTAGGTGACACAAGTTTTCTTTTCTTTTCTTAAAGTTGATTGAATTTGATTTGCTGTTTGAAAGAATCTCTGAATACTGAGGGTTGAGCGACACAGATAATATTTAATCTGTAAGTTCTTAAACATTTTCCAGATTTGCAGCCACTGGTGTGTGCAGTGGCAGGACATTGTTGGCGGAGTGGTAAAACACACTATAGAAAAAAATCATATTCTGTTCTACAGAGGCCATTATACATTTCTGTGATGCAGTTAAAGTTTTAAATGATGACATTGTTGAAGATCCACATGATTTACAAACATTGAATCACTCCCAGGAGATTCAATAACGAAGTTGTGCAGCTGAAAATCACTTGTGTAGCCTTAGGCCATCAATAGACAGGCAAATCTGATAACTGCTTACGGTACCTTATAATATATATATTATAAGGTATATATATAAAATATAATATATATACCTCAACTCGCAAAGACAGTTCTGCTGCTCTCATTTACATCACATATAAGATTTAAAGAGAAAATTTATATAACAAATAATACATCTGGATAGAATTTGAGCATCTTGTCACATGATTACATTTTATGTAACCTTCCTTTTATATCCCTTATGCAAATGGAGGCTAAACTGGGCTCACAGATAGGGTGGTTCTAGCTACATGGAGTACACAAATCTTTACATTTACTAGATCACAACAAGATTAAGATAATAGTAACTCATATGTCTGGCTGGGCATCCATGTGCATCGAGATAAATGCCATGATAAAAAGAAAGCCATTTTGTAGGTAGGCCAGTAAATGCAAGTTTTTTATTTTTATTTTTATGTACAGTTCTCATAATGGTTTGAACATACCTTGAACTGATTTTCAGTTGCAAGTCTTTTTTCAACATTCTTCCAGGAGACAACGAGAACGTGTGATCACTGAAAGTCAGTATTATTACTGGCAGATATTTTTCAATGTATTGAGTGTCTTCTATGTTCCCAGGGAAAAAAGGAACAATTCTTAAACCACTTGTTGCTTAGACAAAAGTTGTCAGGTAATTCGGTAAAAGAGTTCCATGATTACTTAGGCTGGGTTCACACTGGGACGGCTTCATAGTCGCTTGACTCTGAAGCCACCTCATGCAGCGTGACTTCAGCTTGCCTTGCAAACGACTTCTCTAATAGAAGTGAATGCAAATTGCCCCCAAAGTAGGGCAGGAACCTTTTTCTAAGTCAGAGCGACTTGAGTTGCTCTGATTATAACGGATCCATTGCACTGAATGGAGCGCGACTTGTAAGGCGGCTAAGTCGCCTGACAAGTTGCCCCTGTGTGAACCGGGAATTAGAGTGTAGATCTCTCCACATCCCATCATTTTCAAAGGTAGATTTGTCCAGCTAGGAGTACTCTGAGACATTTTCCCATACCTCTAGAATCTTGTGACTTTCAACTGTTTATCATTGGAATTCACCTAGTGGGCAGCTTCACTGCACAACTGCAATAGATTTATTATTTTGGCGATATAAAAAATTCAAACAAGTTATGCTATTAGATGTGCTTGTTGGAATGCTTCCAAGGCATACCCCCAAATGGCCCACATTTTCTTGTTGAGTCCTCATGTTAGATAAGGGTCAAGTTGATTATAGCCAGTCTGAGAACTGTTTTAAAAACAAAAATAAGGTACACACAATGAAAGAAATCTGACCCAGTTTTTACAAAAGCTTATTGTACAGATATAGGTAAGAAGTTGAGGTTCAGCACAGGTGTAATCTTCAGCTTTTTTTTTAATATGCTTCTTTGCTGAGTGTAAAACAGATGCACCTCGTTACCTTCTAAATGAGGGTTTGTTGAACAGAAAAAAAGTTAAAATAGAATACTGTACAGTAGCTGCTTACCTGTCCCTGCATTTTACATTTGAATGTACTGCTGGACAGAAAAGTCTAATGGTTCACATCAGATTGCAACCTGCTGGCAGTTCAAGCCCTGCTTACAACACAGATTTATGGCCTAACGTAGAACCATGCTACAGTTGTTTTGGAAATACATGAATTGGGTAATGGCGAATCAAATGCACTATCCATTGCAGCTGGGAACAGAGGTAGCTGGAGTTTTAAACTTCACTGCAAGGACTTCTAGAGCTGAGCTGGAGTGTATATATGATCACTTCCCTGCACCTTACACCTAGTGGCCTGAAACCCTTGGTGTGTTTCTAGCATGCTCATCTCTTTTCTCCTTCTTGCACTATTGGGGTCTTCATATTATTTTTTATCAACTAGAAAATATTTTCTTGCCTGCTTGCTACATTGGATGAACCATTTATATGCATAGTAGGTATGACTAATAATGAGGAAATTCCACAGTTTAAGAATTCCATCTTGCACCAGGACCAAGATAAGTTTTCCTACTAGTACAACTCTCCTGGTTGGGCAATGTGTCTGGGGCTGCTTTCATTATAGGATAAACTCTTCTGGATTCCCCATTGTTAAATATAAGAGCCAAATGGCATGCTGCTAGCCAACATAACATTAAGCAAAGCCTATCATAAGCATCCAGTTACATATATCAAACCTACTACCAGTTCATTCAAAGTGTGCTTTTCTTGTGTGCGGACTGAGTGATTTTGAATGGTGCTCCCTGGGTAATAGGACAGCACAAGACAATATCTCTCTTCAATAGAACTTGATTTTTCTATAAAGGATGTGCAAAGTCAAAGTCCAGTTTTATATTTTAGGTTTCATATTTTCTGCTTTTGTCAATGCATTATGGGATATAACAGTCTGCTACGGCTACAGTTATTCGGACACATTTCTTTGATAAGTGAACTGGACATGTTGTATAAACCATGTCAAAAGATTTTTGTAGAGCAGCAATGCTGAAGAAAAAGTTGAATGGCTACACTTTAAAGTCCCATCAGTTTCATATTATTTTCCATGCTCACAATACATGCCGAGTTTGTGTATTATGCATATTAATAATCATCTATCTAAAATAGTTATTATTAAGCTACCTCAGATATTAACTTAAATTTACTTCCTTCACTAAGAATGTCTGCTTTGTAAACTGAAGGGCACATGAAATACTTGGGTTGACAGTAAAATTCAAAGATTCTACCTACTGTTTTGGAGACTACTAGTAAGGGCCACTTTAGATCTGGGCCCCCTTCCTCTGTAAAAATTGCTGCCTAAGAGTATGTTATAGTAATGTGCATGTAAGGAAAGAGTTACATTAAATATTTATCTCACACTCTACCATTAAGGCAATGCTGTATCTTGGTCTAGGCTAACAAGGCCCAGGCCCAGGGCGGAACTTTGCAGGGGGGCGACAAAAAAGCCACCCCATGCATGAAAAAAACAGCCTCCTCCTGGCTCCTGCACGAAAAGAGTCTCCAGCACTTGCGCTACACTTTTAGTGCCAGTCTTATGGGCCGGGTAGCAGGGCCTAGGAGGCAAAGCTGTCTGGCGCCCCTATAAAGCGGCCACATTGCTGCCAGTATAATGCTGGCCGGCGACCGATGACTGGCCTGATGTTTGGACAAACAGGTGGCTGTACTCAATACAACTGGCAGCTGCCAGTACTAGTAAGTGTGACACTGGCAGCAGGTCTTAGCAGCCTAATTCTACACCTACCTTTCTCTGTGGCATACTGGGCTTTTGTAGTCTTCTGGATGAGAAGTAAAGCTGGAACATATACTTTTTTTGCTCATGGTTTTTGCAACCTGCTAAATTGGCTTAGGTTTTTCTCTATAGGAACATCCTCATGCTAGGTGATCCTTTTTTTTTATTTAGCAAAATGTATTATAATTAAACATACACAAGTAAAAGATCTTTCAGTCTGTGTGTTGACATATTTTGGAGTCATTTTTGGCCTGATTGAGTCCTAATGCTTAGACTATTAAACTGGTTTGTGTCACATGTCACATGGCTACCTTCAAATGGAACTGTAGTTGAGCAGGTCCCCATCCCCAGTGTTCCACCTGGGATAGGAGCCCAACCTGGGATTTAGCCCAACCCTATCTGCTGGCCGAATGTGATGTCATTTAGGGGTATTTTAGCAGGTGAATATGAGCACTTGCACTGCTGGAAGTGCTTTTGTTATCACTTAGCACTGGCATTTGTTCTGACATCAGTTTGAAATGTTTCAATCATCATTTAGAATTCATTGACAGGTGCACTTGCCCCCTTCTGACATGCATTTACCTGTGCTTAATGCAGATTTTTTATTCCAATAGACTTCCATGTATGGAAAACCTACTTGAAGCAAGCAAAAGCCTCTCAACAAAGCTTAGGATCCATGCACACCAGACGCTGCATTGGTGAAGCCTAAAGAGGAAGGGGTGTGGTTTGCAGATCACAGGGGGTCTTAAACAGGAAGGAGTGTAGCCTTGGCAGGAAGGGGTGAGTCATATTTAAATTAGGGGGTGCACGAGTTTAGTCAGGCCTAGGGCAGCACAAAACCTAAATACACCACTGCATTTAGGCAAGGGTGACATTACGCTGCTTCCGGTGAGATCCTGGGGAATACAGAGTAGCCCAGATTTCACAAGAAGATGCTCTTGCACTAGAGCTGCACGATTCTGGCCAAAATGAGAATCACGATTTTTTAGCTTGAAATAAAGATCACGATTCTCTCACGATTCTCTGTGTAACAAAAAAAATTGGGATAACTTTACTGTTACGTTTTTTTTTTTTTATTCATTAAAGTTTATTAATTGCGTTTGAAAGACTGCTGCGCAAATACAGTGTGACATAAAATATTTCAACAATCGCCATTTTATTCTGTAGGGTCTCTGCTAAAAAAATATATAAAATGTTTGGGGGTTCTAAGTACTTTTCTAGCAAAAAAAAATGATTTTAAACTTGCAAGCAACAAGTGTCATAAAAAGGTCCAGTCTTTAAGAGGTTAAACTTCCTTTCTCCCTGGCAGAGGGAAGGAAAAGATACAATGTAATCATTTTTGTTTATAGTTACTGGGAGATAATGCTGATAGGCGTTTGAGGGAGGAAAGATACAATGTAATCATTTTGTTTATAGTTACTGGGAGTTTTCCACAGCTGTTTTCTCTGCTCCCTCAGCTATGCAAAGAATCGAGAATATGTCAGGTTTAGATCGTCAGGGGGGGTGAATCGAGATCGCGATTTTCATACGATTAATCGTGCAGCTCTATCTTGCACTATACCGGAATGTCATAGATTCCCAGGAAGCTTGGAGGAAGGGTAGTGATGTAAAGCCCTGCAAGGTGTAAGACAGGGATACAGTAGGTATATAGTCTAACTTATTCTTTATAGGTACTTTTTTACATTATAACGTACTTTTAGGGAGCAATTTGCACAGTGGGAGGGAGCCCAGATCTAAGGAAGACTTTACATTTTACTACTAGGTCTGCTTTAAGGTAAGCTTAATTAGAGTGTTGATGTTTACAAGTAGTTCCAAGAGCAGTAGGCAGAATAGTTGCATGGGCTAAGCAGAACAACAGGCTCTAAAAAGTATTGTCATCTTCCTTATGTTTTGCATATATATAATATTGCAGGGGATGTGTGAATCCCATTATGTTTCAAGTTAAACAGTTCAATAACTACATTACATCTCTTTATCTTTCTGTGTTACTTGAAACTTTATCTAACAGACAACTATCATCTAATGAAAAAGCATGTTTTGCATAAAAAGATAAATTTTTTTATTAACTAGACCTGTATGGAAGAAAATAAAGCTTTACCACCCTAAAAAAAACAGGATAATAGGATCATATGGCAGTTGAATTTCCCTAATATCTGATGCTCTCGTGGTTTTTTTTTTTTGGGCAATGACCTTAAATGCTTGCCATATTTACAATCTGGTTATAAGAAAGGCTTTTTTTTAAGTCTGTGACACTCAGGTATTAAATTGTATTTATGATATTAGATCCTAAAGACAGAAATGTCATAAGGCAAATGATGTTGTTTTTTTTTTTAATGAGCCAATCCCCTTAAGGGTCACAAGGAATCTGTGTGCCCATTGGACAGGTTTTCTACACTAAAACAGAATTGGAAAATATATGATAAATTAGAGTAAGCATCATTAGGGATCGTGTAATAGGCACATTTTTGTAGAAAGATTTGTAGTGATTTATTATCTCATTTCATGGACTGTGTACCACTTGAATGGCTATCACTGATGTGATATTACTGTAGCAATTGTAAGCCCAATTTATACAATCGAAATCAATGTCCAGAGAAATTACATAGAGACTCTTCCACATTTGGCTGTGAAAACAGAAAATTAAAGTGGGTTTATTGCTGTAAATGACTATGGTTTGAGAAAGAAAGAAAAAAAGAAAGAAAGAGAAAAGAAAAATGCAAGACCAAGAAAAAGTCTACGGCATCAAAACATGTAACTATAGCAAGCAGATTATACTTCTGCAGTGGTGATTGGCAGCACAGAGAGCAAGACCTGGATGAAAGCAATATTATTATTATTTGTTACAGGTACTTGTGTAGCGCTGTCAATATATGCAGTGCTTTACATATATAATGAACATTTACATTAGTCCCTGCCCTCAAGGACCTTACAATCTAAGGTCCCTAACTCACATGTATACATACAATGGGGTCAATTTAGACAGGAGCCAATTACCCTACCAGCATGTTTTTAGAGTGTGGGAGGAAATCGGAGTACATGGAGGAAACCCACACAGTCACAGGGAGAGCATGCAAACTCCAGATAGGTAATGTTATGGTTGACATTCAATCCAGCGACCCTAGTGCTGTTAGGTGGAACTGCTAACCACTTAGCTGGACAATAACTCTGTATAAAATAAATACACATATAACTTATGAAAGCACTTAGTTAATGTTATTGCAACGCTATTGAGTATTACAGATCTTTAATTGGGACTATCCTGCTTTTATCTTTCCTAATAACCATATGGGTGCAGAAATAGGAGTGGGCACAGATGCATAGACAAGCAAACACAAAATAGTAAAAAATATATTTATATATGTATTCTCCACAACATATTGCTTGCATATAGTGTTCATCATCACATAATTGACGTGCTAATTGACCAGATGAAAGGGGCGCCTCATAATCTCTGAAACATGTTGGTCGTTTATTTTACATTTTGGACTCTCAGTTTGGGTGTTGCATTTTACTCTTTGTCTCTACAGTCTACAAATGGAATTTTCAGTCAAACATGGGTGGATTTTGTCAGAGTATTGAATTCCAACATGAAAATGCATTCCAGTAATTTTCGTGCATGCAAAGAGTTTGTCAATCACTCACTCTCTGCATACATTGTATTCATACATTGAAGGCCCCATTTAAAGTTTGTTTCAAACTTTCTAAAGTGGTTATAAAGTCACATGTATTAATTACTTTGATTCTCTCAGTTTTAGGTCCCTGTTCAATATATAGTGTGTTCATCTTTCTAAAATTATAATGCTAAATACCTTCTTTGCAGAGCCCTGCTGTACTGTCAGGTGACCTCCCTCTGCTTCCCTTCCCGAGTAAGTGAGGACACTGGGCGGGGCTGAGATTTCCCTCGGATGAATACAAGCTAGTAGACGGAGGTCATGTGTCTGCACAGAAGGGCTCTGCATAGATGGAGTTTAGCATAATAATCTTAGGATAACACACACACTGTACTGAACAGGGACCTAAAACAGAGAGAATTAGGGTAATTAATACATGTTTCTTTACTTTACAAGCACTGAAGGAGCTGCAGGGAATAGAATTACACAGGCATGAGAGGAGATGGGAGGGGAGGGAAGGGACAGGGAGGAGATAGGCTCACACACAGACTATGGAACTGAAAAGGAGAGAGGGAGGGGGAGATGCAGAGATGCTGGGGAGAGAGCTGGATGACAAAACTGACCACACTATCAGAGATCGGCAGCCATGGTAAATGTGGTCAGTTTATAGAGGGGAAGACAGCAACAGGCAGGATCAGCCAGGTATTTTAGTACATAGAAAGGGACAATTGACATGACAAAAGCACTGTGCTATACCTTGTGCCTAAAAATATTTTTGTGTTTTTTTTGGGTTAGAACCACTTTGATTTTTCTGTTTTTGTTGCTGTGTCTGGCAAAGTAGAACTATGGCCTCCCATTACAAAAAAAAAATGTGCAGTATTTATTTATTACATCTGAACTTACAGATTGTTCTTAGTCCCACTGTGAAGTCTCACAAATTCATGTTGATCCTGCCAGTGAAGTCCTCCTAACACAGTTCCCTTTGATGGGGCGGCAACATTACTTCACTGCTTCTGTATTCAGAGCAGCATTGCCACCCTCATGTAGGCCCTGTCTGCTTGCAGGCAATTTTTCTATCATTATTGTCACTGCTGATTCACAAGCCTATAGCTTGTCTATCAGCAACTGCCCACATGTAGCCCTACCATGACTCTCATCAAGACTGCTCACTAAGGTGATATCAATGCATACAGTGATGCATTTTCTTACATGAAAACTGAATTTAAAATACCTAATGTAAGTGTACTGAAGAGTACACTTTGATTGTTTAGCCTAGTTTGCAGGTGCATCAATACAGTTGGGAACATGCATATTACTTAGTAAGTCAGGCTGCAGTTCTAAAAAACATGTCAATTGTGCTTTAGTGAGAGTGAGTGGAAAAACTACAATTTCAAGGTTCCAACAATTGTAACTCTCCTACACAGAATGTAACAATGATGGACAAAGTACTCAACAAAGAATTCAACTGGTTAATTTTAGCAGTACACTTTTTTTAAGATGTCAGTAAACATCTGCTTTGATTTTTAGGAATGTAAAGAGCTCGAAAAAGTTAGATGGCTTCTATAATTTTTAAGTATGTGAGATGTCTGGCTCATGGAATTAGTCCAGTCCTACGAAAAAAAAAAAACATTTTATTTGAACTAATATGTATGCTACAAATTGTAAGAGACTGGAATGTAGCCAAATACCATATCTAAAAAAAAAACAACATATATACATTAGTTTT
Organism: Pelophylax lessonae; assembly: GCF_965119305.1. Lineage (NCBI taxonomy): Eukaryota > Metazoa > Chordata > Amphibia > Anura > Ranidae > Pelophylax > Pelophylax lessonae. The sequence continues at coordinate 431,449,604 of NC_138772.1, read as the reverse complement.
ATCGCTGGAAATTAAATCAGACTTGATATGTTTGAACAGTTTCTTCTTGACAGATAGTAACAACAGCTTTTCAGAAGAACTCCGAATTGCCCTAGGGTAGCTTTTTAGACTGAAGGCATTTTGTCAGCAAGCTTAGAACATGTATGTATTCATTGAGAAGGAAGAGAAAGATAGTTTACTCTCTATAGCTGATTTCTAGTTGATTCCTTGTCTTTTTCTCATTTTGAATTGTGCCATAATATAAGATCGTCCTTTTCTGATTTATAGTACTTTGTAAGGAACTAGTTTTTCAACCCTTTTGACATTTTGTGTGGACATTTTGAAAGTAGAAGGGAATTATACACAAGTTAATTAATTATTATAAACCATTTTGCATCATTAGAGTGAACCTGACCTGTCCTATGTATTTCTTAGGCAACAACAGTGATAAATTGTAGGCAGCTTTTGGTGCCTGCATGAATCTGCGTTTGTCTTTATATCAGTCCTTGTGACCCTGTGGAGCTCTGTGGATCTTAGGCTCAGATTAAATAAAGATTAAACCCCCCCCCCCCCCTTTTCACTTAACCACTCTCTCTGCTATTCAGCATTCAAATGCCACAAATTCAGAGGGCAGTAGATGCAGTGACATTTTACAAGCAGGTGCTGGGAGAGGATGGATTTAAATGTAGACTTGGTAAAGAGTCAAGGACCAATGTACAACTTGGCTGTAGGATCCTAGGGGTTTACAAAGGGAACTAACAATATTATGGTTTTAGGGTCGGTACCTGAGGGTTGAACTACCCGCTGCTTTGTGTATCTCTGAGAGATTCCCTTGTTATAATTTGATTCCTCATGTTCTAACCCTCACAAAAGCATAACGTTGATGTCTTTTCTTGCAGCTTAGATTTTTGGAAGAGCATTATACCCTCTTAACCACTGCACTTATTTTAAGGGATTACTTTTATCAGATACCAACAAACCTGTGTTTTCATGAAGAACTCCATTATTGTATTAGGAATTTAATACAATAGAAATGTTGACCCTTAAAGTGGACCTTTCACCCCAAATGTAATATTTGTTTGTGAAATGTAACACATAAAATTTTGGAAAAAAAACATACCATTCCTAAACTTCTATCCACCAGCTCAGCTATATAGGCTCAGGTGATGTAGCCAGTGCTTTTCATTTGTCGTCTGGAAAGACAATGTCACCAGAGACTCCAGACTGCTCTCTGAACCGTACTTGCAAAATAACACGGTTGGCAAACTCTAAAAAGGTTTTTGGTGAATTGTTTTTTTTTTATGCCTGTTTTACACTACACCAGATTTATTAATGTGCATGGTAAAATCTGAATATGTCATTAGTGGTTTGGCTCCAATATTTAGAAAGGAAATTAAGCTCACTTCACAAAGTTGCTTTTTTATTGTATGGCTGGTATTTAGCCTACTCTATACATAGTGAAGCTTTACCAATTAAGTGCTATTATAACATTGCCAGTATTACAAAATCCTTGTAAAAGTGACTTTGAAAAAATAACTATGCAAATTATCATTCGTATAAATAATGCTAGCCGCAGTCTGGGGATAGCTGTGGTTTTCAATACATGTTTATTGATGAATACAGGAGGAGAAGCCATTGAAACCCAGGCCCAATACTAGCTTTGAGAAAAGAAAGCATTGAGAGTGATGCGACTGTAAAGATCTAGCAAGGATACATAGAAATTGTATGCGGGCATGAAACTTGTGAACAGCCTAGAGCAGGGATCTCCAAGCTACGGCCCTTCAGCTGTTGTGGAACAACATGTCCCATGAGGCATTGAAAAAAAATTGACATTCCCAGACATGAATAGGCATGTTGGGAATTGTAGTTCCTGAACAACTGGAGGGCCATAGTTTTGAGACCCCTGGTTTAGAGGATCATGCAATGGTCAATTCCAGAAAAAAATAGACTCAGCCAAGAAAAAGTTTTTCTCTTTGCCAATTTCCGCCAGTGTGATTTTGTGGTACTATGCATACTTTAATTGGAAAAAAAGCAAACAAGTATGATAGTTTTAATTTAATTTTCTAACCTACTCCTAAAAATGAAACATAGATGTTGATTCATTGCACTGGACAACAACTTTACTTTTATGCCCTTATTTCTATAAAATAGTCTCAGACATTTTTTCTAGAGATGGTAGATGATTGTTTTCCATAGTTGACTGCACTGTGACAAAAGATGTCACAAAGTGGGATTGATCTACTAAAGGCAAACAGGCTATTCACTTAGCAAAGTAAATTTTTACTTTGCAAGGGCATTTTCCTTAGCTTAGTGAATGAGGTGAAGCTCTGCTAACTTCCTTCATCAAAGCATATACAAGCAAAATTCTTTCTTCCATATAACTGGGTAATCTTTGTATAAAGTATTTTTACCACATTCAGTATGTGAAGTTGAAAATCCCTTTCAAAGTGAAACTTCACTTTGCAAACTGAAATGCTGAACTCCTTTAGTAAATTAACCGCAGTATTTATTGCCATTGCACCATATTGCGTGCACTGAAGCTTGTAAAAAACAGATAAGTGATGCACAAAGCAGGTAGAACCAGTTGTTTATGCAGATGCTCCTGGTTTTGTCTATGACCCTTATGGCTTTTCTGAACTTATCCAACTTTTTTTTCCCAAGTGTTTACATGCTGAATAATTAGTAATATTTCCTTTTTAAGCATATTTACATATGGTATTTGAAAACTGCCATGTAAATCATATTACCCATGTTTATAGCAACATAAAATACTTTCATTCCATTCAGCCATGACTGGCTGATTTAATATATCTTGTACGTGGTTTGAGTTAAGCTGTTTAAATCAATATTGCATTATGTCAGATGGGTTCATAAAAGTCTGTTTTAATGGCCTCAGCTGTTCTTCAATATGATTTTTGTTTAATGTACAGTATTATAATTTCTAGTCATTGAGCTTCCAAGGACTCTTTTGATCCAATGTTTGATTTGCTTCCCTTGCCCACAACATTAAGAGCTTCTCTTTTCCAAACCGTTAGTGATCTTGGCGAGTTGAAGTATTATGACGGAGAGAGCAAAAGACTTTTCTGCAGAGAAAGCTCCATTTATGATATATCAAAACAAGCTAATTATCAGTATGTATGCCACATCAAGCTAAGGGAATCTGTCAAAATCCTTCAGCTTTTGGATCAGTGAAATTGCAGACTGTCCTGCTAACTAGTTATCGGTAGGGACATTTAAAAAGCACAGCATGATTGTGTTTATGCAACTAAGCTTCTGAAACTTTTATTTGCATCTGAGAACCTTGGCTGGGATCCTAAAAAGGGCTTTAGAAGGAGAGTCTGCTGTGGTTTCTTATTGATATTTTAAGTATTTGATCAAGGATATCATAGTAACAACTGGTTGTGCGCAGTTATATCTGTGTAGCCTAAGAGTACTGTGAACAATTTTTTTTTAATTATATAAAAAAGATATTTTTTTTGAACAAGCATATCCAAATATATAGATGGTTAGAAAACTGAAGGGAAGAAAAAACAAATGTTTCCATTTTATTCTTCTTTTTGTTTCAGTTGTTGATTTAGGGGATTACAGCCTAATGCATTATTTAAACCTTGGTCTGGTTTCACCCCTCAGAAAACCTTGAATGCAAAATGATGACATTCTTTACACAAAAAAAAAGAATATATTTCACCATTTGACAGATGCAGTCATGACCATTATTAATAAAAACCTCTTCACAGTGGAGGCTTAATATCAAAGCTAATGATTTATTTTATGTTAATGACTTTCTGCTAGAGCATAAAAGACTATTCATAATGGACTTTTCAGTACTCTGTTCAGTTACTAAGGCTAATGGGGTAATCTTTTCTTTGCCAGATTTGAGCTTTTGAAGTAAATCATGCTGTTACTTTTATAAGCTTAATTCTTGAAATTTATTGCAAAAATCTAATTTTAAAGAGCTGGTTGTAGAATTAATTATGAAAGAACCAGAAAAAAAGAAAATGCAACTGCATATTAAATAAGCAGCATTAAAAGTATGAAAAATTCAGATTACAATTAGAAAAACATACTATTCTTTATCAGAATGTTCAAATCTCCTCGGATTTTTCTACTCTGCAGCATTCTAATTTGGTTGCATTTTTTATCACTAGACTAGTTAAATCTAGAATTAAAGTTAATTACAAACAACACAATACAGCAACAATAAATAATTTGTCTAGTAAAGTTCACATCATGTGCTAATCATGACTCCTGGTTAATAAATGTCTTCTATCTCTCTCCCTTGATGCCCATAAAGGTCTGTTATATACATGGCATCAGTTCAGGTACAGCTGCTGCATGTTAATAATGCATTACAGTCCTGTTAATAAACACAACAAAGGTTACCACCTTAAAAAGACTGCACCACCTACTTTCATTTCTCTAGGTTTGCTACATTATTCACATGTTGTGCTCTCAGTAGCTGTGTGAACTATTAGTGGCTGATGAAGACAATTATTACAAATTTCATGCAAGCTTGGCCTTGTAAACACAATTATATTTAACCTTTGCAAGAAATGAGCATTTCATTGGTTATGACTGGTTTATTTAAGAAGCTAAATAGACATCTTATTGTACAGTACTCATATCTTTATTCACAGTTATTAGCATAAATAGGATCACATATCGTTGCATGTTAATGGACCAGATATTATTAATAAAGATCAATACATCAACAGAATTCTTGGGGATGACACACTCCCCCATGATGATCACATTCATCCCATATCTTCATGCCTTCATTGAAAGGAAGGCTAAACAAAAACATTTCTATATTCTACTTTTTTTCTGAAACTTAGAGGGCTACTAATATGCAAATTGAATAATGTGTCAGTACTGCTTTAGGATCACTTAACCACTTTAAGACCGGAAGGATTTGCCCCCTTCCTGACCAGGCCCTATTTTACGATTCGGCACTGCGTTACTTTAATCGTTTAACCACTTGCCTTCTGTGCACTTAAACCCCCTTCTCATCCAGACCAATTTTCAGCTTTCAGTGCTCTCACACTTTGAATGACAATTGCGCGGTCATGCTACACTGTACCCATATGAAATTTTTATCATTTTTTCACACAAATAGAGCTTTCTTTTGGTGGTATTTAATCACCTCTGGGTTTTTTATTTTTTACAAAGAGAAAAGACAGAAAATTTTGAAAAAAAACGTTTTTCTTATTTTCTGTGAGTAAATTTTGAAAATAAATACATTTTTCTCCTTCACTGATGTGCGCTGATGAGGCGGCACTGATGGGCACTGATAGGCTGCACTGATGGGCACTGATGAGGTGGCACTTATGGGCACTGATGAGGTGGCACTGATGAGGAGGTACTAATATGCGGCACTGATGAGCACTGATAGGCGGCACTGATGAGCACTGATAGGTGGCACTGCTGGGCACTGAGAGGTGGCACTGCTGGGCACTGCTGGGCGGCACTGATGGGCACTGACAGGCGCCACTGACGGGCACTGGTGGGCACTGGTGTCAATCAGTGGCACTGGTGGGTGGCACTGATTGACACTGACGGGTGGCACTGATGAGCACTGATGGGCGGCACTGATGGGCATTTTAGGTGAGATAGTCCCAATAGGAACACGTCTAAAGGGATGCAGGCCCAGCTTTCCTCATTAGAGCCCAGCAGCTGCCACAGCTGATAGATCATTATGAAACCACTCCAATTTGACCCACTCAGCACAGAGGCACAGAGGAACAAACACTGATTTCTTTAGAATAACATTTAAAGGTAGGAATCTGCAACAAAGTTTGTTAAAATCTCTGCAATGTACAGAGATCACCCAGAGGGGAATATTTTTTCTCAACAAAAGTGGAGTTACGCTTTAAAGTGAGTGCGAAGCTTGCTATAACTGGGTCCTCTTTTACTAATGATAACTTTGACATGATGAACAAAGGAGGAGGCTTCTAGTGTTTTAAATTCTTCCACCTATGTATTGCATTTAAGGCAAAGGTACCCCAAAACTGTATTTTTTTTTCTATAGAAGAAGATAGGTGTGAAATTACTTTTAGCCACCACATTACTAAGTGCATTCTCAAGTTAATCTAAATAGCCAATCCATGAATGATCTAGCTGCAACTTCCATAAAGCATGTAGACTTGGTCAGTAGGTTCAGTTGTTGCTTTACCAAAAGTATAATGAGGATAATGCATGATCTAAGAGATCTTGTAAAATGTAACTTTTCAGAACCTCTTTACCTCTAAGAACTTGGCATAGGATTACTAGAATAGGAACTTTGTTGCATGGTCTGATGAATCTTAATTTTTCATGTAGGATGATAGGGTCAGTGTACACAGCAGGAATGGTATGAGACATTTGAGATCCTCATAGTCTGGAAGCATGGTTGTGCAGGTTTACGTACTGAGAAGATGTCCCCAGTGAGAACAGTAGCTGTCATCCTATAAAGCCCATTTCAGGTATTTTGAATTTTCCCAGAGATTTACCAACAAGGATATGTCTGAAATGCCTGTAGAGTTCCCAAGGACATGCAATTGTTTCCTTATCTCTATCATCTATGGATAATGTAAACACATTAGTAGGCTAAGGAATAAGATGCCATTAAGTGCTAAAGTATGATTGCACTTTTCGTAAATTTATCCTGAAAAGTAAACCCTACCCTGCCAGCTCCTTCCCCAAATGTAAAGCTGGCCATAGATGGATTGAAATTCAGCCGGTTTAGCAGGGACTGGCTTAATTTCGATCCATTCATGGCCGCTTTGTTCGATCTAAGGACTGACTTCTCTTGAACAGGCTTTTTGGAAAAATTTGCTTTGATCAGCACTGTGTTCAATCAGCTGCAGTGCTGATCTATGTATTCTGACAGCGGAGGAGTTCCCACTGTCAGAATACAGTGACACAATGGGGAGGATTCCACAATTCACCTCAGTTGTGTGGATGGGGGAATCCTTTCAGTTGTTTTCACTCAGCCTGCTGACTGATCAAAAAACTGATGTGTATAGCCAGCATTACTCTTACCTGTGCTCCATGTGTGTGCTTTATGACTTATTACAAGTATATAATCAACCACTCCAGAAGTCTCCTAATTGTGCTCTATTTATTACACAAAGTCTACTGATTGGGCCATATTCCTTCTGCAAGTAAATACCACAATCTCCAACACTAGAATCTGCAAGAGCTTTAACAAGCTAGAGGGCAGTTCAAAGCTGAAATATCAGTTTGTGGTATGTAGGCACATCAATAGAATAAATGTTTCTCTTCTTCTGGACCCTGAAAGGAATCAGATAAAGAATGTCAAATGGCATCTGCTGTCCATTTCATTCACTAACTTCTAATAGCATAGTGTTTGCCCTGGTTGAGACAGGGCAACTCCCTTAAATTTATGTAATGAAAGGAACCTCATGGGTGGGGGTAATGGTCCAATAGAAAAATAATTTGTTTCCTGATTAGATGGCACTTATCATCACTCAGAAACTCTGATATTTAAACTGGTTTTAGGAACTGTAAACACAGAACTGAAGAATTCATTCATAATCTTGTCATCAGAGAATAAGCTAAACGTGAACTTCAGTGAAGATTGGCCACCCAAGGTAGATGGATAGATGTAGGAAGCGCAAAGTCTTCTATTTATTGTCCAGAAGTCTACCAGACAAATGTGTATGTATATTTTTGCTATACAAATGTAAATGCATGGTTTGGGGAGATAAGGATTAAATCGTAAAATGGAACTGTCTGTGCAAATCCTTACTGCCAGCAGTTATTTTTCTGTCAATCAGAATAGCAATGGATAACATTTATCATTTTCAGAACAATGGGGAATTGTCACACACTCTGTTTTTGGTGTTTTTATACATGATGAAAAAATTAACAGATACATGTATTTATTTTAGTTTAACTTAACACATGCAATTTATATTTAGTAATTTGCCAGACATTAGAAATGAAAAAAATAAATAAAAAATAAAGGCAAAAAATGAAGTTGCTGTACGAAAAAAAAGTTATTTTTTCATATTGCATACATACACTAATGTACATTGGTATCCTGTGATTGCTGCATCACCTTTGGACATTGACATTTTTGCCTTGAGCATGGTGAGCATCAGGGAACTAGATGCAGATTTGCAAACCAATTAATAGATTTTTGTTTGACCATGATAATTATCTATGCCAACAATGTGCATGTCTAATACATACCCAAATTGTGGGTGTTGGACAATAAGAGATCTTCCTATACTGACATAAATTGCATACACCCAGATCACACTATGACCTTTCTCTTTATGTCAGCTGATGTTCTATTGTAGCTTAAGTACAATAAAAATCTTGTTTGCTTTTCTATAGAGAAAAGGGATATTGGAGCGTATAAGAAAATCTCTGCTTTTTTCATAGCTTTCTTAAACAGGTTGTGCAATAGAGTGGACAATTTAAACATTTGTAATTGCATTTCTGTTTTATACTCTCATGATGTCTGTATATGGAGAGATAGTGCAATACTTATAAATAAATGATTGTATATTTTTAGCTGAAAAAATCCAATGCTAATTTGCTTCAGACAAAAAAATGTTCCTACAGCTCCTGAGAGGAAAGGCCAGCCTTTTATGTTGTTTAAGTCCTAACATTCTGACTGATGTGAACTAGAATGACATTGGTTTACTGGTCACTAAATGAATGGAAGCACTTTGAATTTGAACTGCTGCCAATTTTGCACAAACAAAGAGGCCTAACCAAAGAAAGAAAGACTTTACTTAAATAAGGAGGCACAATCGTAGCATTACCAGAATGCTACTCTGAAGGCAAGCTTAATGTAAAAAAAAAAAAGAACAGAATCTTTTCCAAATTTAGAAATGCAGATTTAAAATCTACTATGATTTTTGTATTATGCTTTGCCAGTTTCGGTAAAAGATACTGGGCATACTAAGCCTGCATAAATTTATTTACATGGAATTTATGGTTTACCATTTCTCTTTGCAGTTCCACACTGTACTTTAAAGGTCTTTGGCACAACACTAGAGATGTCCACGGCTGGAGTCCCCTGGATTGTCTTTATCAGAGAGTGGGAAATTGTAGTTTAATCAGTTATGGCACTTTCAGTGTGTAACACTCATTAGCAAAGCAATTTGTCATGACTGTTATTAGTCAGAAATTGTATCTTTCTCCATGTCTCGATGCTCAGTTACTGTTTAGGAAAATATCTCCATATATTGAATTATACCTTTTTTTCCATCCAAATTATAGTCTGTTACTAATGACTTAAAACCCACAAAAGGATTTAACAAGCACTGCACATTTATTTCTGCAATGCAAAGCTTTTTATGAATGTGTAGTCAGATAACAGCATAATATAGTCTTGCTAATTAATTCTGTTTTGTGCAAAACCAATCTTTCATGTTCACCTATGAAGGATTAATTTGACTAATTGATATTGTATGACAATAATAAAATAAGCAGGCTTTCTATCTGTAGGTTTTATGTTTTGTTTAGAATTGGTTTAAAAATAATTATATTTAAAGGATGAACTTGGCAAAGTAACAGGTTTGCTTGAGAGAAGGCACTATAAGGACCCTATGCTCACTTCCTTGGTCTCCCCAATCACATTGATCTAATACCCAAAAACCACAGTATGGGGGGGGGACAAGTGATATCCTCCCTTCTTCCTACTGTCCAGTGTTTGCTGCCTGAGCTGTCAAGCACTGAGCCTGAACAATATTACATTGCAATTGGGGAACATGCTTAGCCCTCAGCAAGCGTAAACTTTATGAAAAGCAGAATAGCAGCAGCTCATGGGAAAGATAAACATAGCTTGTGATGCTTGCTATCAAGCAATCTGTTACAATGCCTAGTCCAGGAAAAGTACAACAGTCAATCCTTTTCTCAAAATCTAAAGAGAAATCATTCCTGGACTTAATTGCAAGGATCTGTAGTAGTATGATTAGTAGTGGGGGTTCTTGGGAGGAGTTTATAGCCTTCTTTGGGATGCTTGGTGCAGGTACAATCTATTAGGTGCCTAAGGTACATACGTGAGATCACTCTCTGTCTAGAGGAGTGTCTATGATGCAGTTTAGCCAGATGAGAAAGATGACTCTTGTATGACAAGGCAGTGATTCACTGTAGAAGCAAAGATGCACCTGTGCTATGAGGAATCTTAGGGAGCTCTTGTTATGTGTGTAAAGTTGATATGTTTTGGTGATTTGCGACGACCAGATTTGTTAAGTTTCCTAACTGGGAGGTAAAAGGCTTCTGGAACCATACTCTTCAGAGTTGATTAAAAATTTGTAGTAGGCTTTCAAACAGCACCCTGTCTAGGGAACACACAGAGGTACACACATGCACGTGCACACATACACATGTATAAAATATATATATATATGCTCTTGCTGGCTTGTCAAATTACCACTGAGGTCAGTAGGGGATATGTTTTATGTCCCAAATTTGTGGAAAGTTCTTTTGAATGTAATAATTTTACAACTTAAAGCGGAGTTCCACCCAAAGATGGAACATCAGCTTTAAGGCTTCCTGACATGCCACATTTGGCATGTCATTTTTTTTTGGGGGGGGGGAGCAGGCACCTACATTGACAGATGCCCACTCCCACTTCTGCTCAGGCTGCCTAGGTGCCTCGAACGGACGTTCTCCTCTCCCTCCCTGCAATCTTCTGGGACACGTCACAGTTCCCAGAAGATTGCCTGTCACCTCTGGATGCGCAGCTCGACTCGTGGCTCCCGCCGGCCTCATCCCTGGACTGTGGTACAGGTGAGTGTATGTTTTTTGTAGCTACTGACTTTTATTAAACACAAAAATGGATGGAACTCCGCTTTAACAATTTTACCTTCCTGTATTTGATAAACATTAATTTCAATATTATTCATTTTTAAATGTATTCCTCTTACAATTAAAACATTAAATAAGTTATTCATATCTCTTATTTTAGTTTACCATATAGAAATCAATTATCTATGTTAAAATTCAAATTATGCCTTCCAAATACCTACTAGTATACTGCAGTCCTGTGACTTTTCCTACTTGTTTCCCGCCATACTGTGAAATCTGGAGGAAGCAAGAACTCAATGACACATCTAGTAGACGTCATTTTAGGAAGTCTGAAGACTCTTCCCATGCTTACACAGCACTGACTAGTTAGCAAGGAGAAGAAGCCTCTCCCAACTATCCCTGCAACATGACAAGGTGATCATGTGTCCAAAAAGGAGGGGAGAGGTAGGAGACCTCAGTCAAAGTGCTGGAGCCACCCCTAAAGCTGACAGGCAAAGGAAGAAAGAGAAACTGAATGGGTTTTATGCTGTATACATGTGGAGAATGTGCATTATAGGTGGCAACGCAACAGCCAGAAAATCGACTGCAGTTGCATTGGCATGGACAATTAGGACAGACAGAATTGGGGGATCAACCAGGTTATTTACTAAGTTAGATAACCTAAAAGGTTTACAGCTTTAGAAAGATACAGATCCAAATTTTAAATGCAAGCACGCTTAAACAATATTTTAGTTTAATAACACTTTAAGAGCCACTATTTCTACCATCTGTACGTTTTTTTAAGGTTAAGCTCTGCTTGAATAAAAACACATGATATGTTGAACCTCATCAGGGTTACAAGCACCTGCTTTTTCCACAATTTGACTAAATCTTTGGACCAAAAAGAAAGTTTGCTGTGGTATAGAAAAAAGTATAACCCTTAAAATGAATGACTTAAATAACTGAATCGTTGCTTCTCTATTAGAATTTAAACACATTTTTCACTTGTTTTCTAAGGTTTCTAAAAGATAAAAGAAGCCTCTCCTGTCTTAATTCAGGGTCTTGTTTGCCTACATTCCTTAAATGTTTCACCTTTGAGTAAATGGAAGTTATATGGCTTTACATCCTATTGGAGTTTTGTAAGCAGAAATTTTTTTACAACAACTTTGTGAAATCACAATCTTTTCCTGTCATGGTAATCTGTTTTAACATAATAATATATAATCTCCTGGTTCTCAAAATGAAAACGAAAATTGCTTATAAAATCCAAAATGAAAGAATCTTATTTTGCAGATATCCCAATTTCTCCACTGAAATCTTCTGAAATTTTAACCATGAGACATCTACCTAACCCCAGCCACCTTTATATACAAAAAGATCAATACATTTTTTTACAATTGTAAGCTGATTGGTTTTGATGCAGAGCTGGACCATATTTTGCACTCTCCAGTTTTAGTAAATCAACCCCAAGGAATTTCTCCCAAACAATTATTCTTTCTCTATATTTTTTTAAATTTATGTAAGCGTACATGTGTTATAAATTGCTTTGATCAAGTTATGGAAAAGTCATACAAAGATGTACAAAAACAATTTGCTATACCAATGCTCATCAAATAATTGTTACTTAAACAGGTTACCAAATTTCTCAGGTATAAGCAATAATATATACTGTATAGAACATTGATTGTGATTAACTAGTTATGAACACTGAGCATGCTACATACAGCCAATAAAATGCTATTGAACCACACCCTGTCCTTCTGCCCTGCTGCCGTTTACATTTGCTAGCAACTCCTGATTGTCAAACAGCTGAGTTGCTGTGTAAATAGCTGCCCCTGTCAAAATGGGACTATTTTAATTAAAAAAATGACATTCAGTGTGGATGGGGGAATCCTCCCCTCTGAGCTGCTGTATTGCGACAGCGGGCAGATTTGGCCACTGTCAGAATACATTGGTCAGCAATGGTGGTGCTGATTGAGCCACAAAAGTCCAACAGGGCAGTTCTACAGAAGTCGATCAGTAGATTGACTTCTGTACAACCACCCTGACCAAACATGGATCAAAAGTCCCTGCTGAATTGGACGCATTTTGATCCATATATGGCCAGCTTAACATTTTTGTATCCACTTTATTTCATTCATCTGCAGATCAAAAAGGTGAGCTTCCATCTGTATGTGATGTCAGTAGCAACCTGACAAGTAGAAAAAAAAATCTGTTCCTATTTAACCTGTTATTAACCACTTAAGCCCCGGAAGATTTTACCCCCTTCTGTGACCAGGGGGTATTTTGCGATTCGGCACTGCGTGACTTTAACGGACAATTGCGCGGTCGTGCGACGCTGTACCTAAACGAATTTGGCGTCCTTTTTTTCCCACAAACAGAGCTTTCTTTTGGCGGTATTTGATCACCTGTGCGATTTTTTGATCACGCTCTATAAACAAAAAAAGAGCGTAAATTTTGCAAAAATAGCAATATTTTTCCCTTTTTTTTATATGAAATTCCCCCAAAAATAAATGTAAAAATCAAAATTTTTTAATATTTTCGGCCAATTTGTTTTATGCTACCTATGTTTGGTAAAAAAAATCGCAAAAAGCGTATTTTGATTGGTTTGCGCAAAAGTTATTGCGTTTACTAAAGATTTTTGTCATTTTTGTTGTTTTTTTTTTTTAACGCGTAATGGCGGCGATCTGCGTTTTTTTTTGCGGTACTGCGACAATGCGGCGGACAGATCGGACCCTTGACTGACATTTTTGACACTTTTGGGGTTACCAGTGACATTTCTACAGTAATCAGTGCTATATATATGCACTGTTACTGTAAAAATACACTGGTAGTGAAGGGGTTAACTTTATTTGAGAGGGAGGGGCTGTGTGTGTCCCTAGGGGCGTGCTTCTAACTGTGATTGGCTGGGGCTTCAACTGTATGCAGAGTGATCAATGGATCTACATAGTAGATCCATGTGATCATCTCTCATACAGAGAGGAGAATGACAGGCAGCTTGTTTACACAAGCTGCCTGACTTTCTCCCTCTCCCCCGCCGATCGCAGAGTGGCCGGCGGCGATCGGGTCCGCCGGTCACACGCGCGGGGGGGTCCGTGACCACGCGGGAGCGGGAGCGCGCCTCCGGCGGCGCGCGCTCGCTCCCTAAACCCTCACAGGCGAGCGACGTAGACCTACGTCACTTTGCCTGTGAGGGGCTGACCGCCCACGTAGATAGTCGTGCGGCGGTCGGCAAGTGGTTAAACCTTGGTTCCCCTATTCAGCCCTAACAGTTAGTTGTGTCCCATGCACTCATTTGTTTGAGTCATTCAGTTCCATCCACTCATTTTAGACTTTTATACCGGACACCATAGCAATGCTTAGCAGGCATTCGAAATATGTCTCGCTTTCAGTGGGGCTTAAGCCAGGGCCACCAAACAGTCATCATTTAAGACAGCCAATTGCATTAAGGGGAAACTAAAAAAAGGACTGTTTGCTTTAATGTAATTGGCCGCTTGAAGCAAATACAAGTTGGGCTGCCAAACCATCAATAAAACATCTGCTGCATGGCCAAGCCCGCACAAAAAGAAACATGGTAAACATCTGTGATTAGGACGTTCTTAAACAAGGAATGTCTGTCTATAATAGAGAACGACCTCCTTCTGCAAGTTAAAGAAACATTTTGCATACTAGAAATGATTTGCTCAGTAAAATTCAATGTATGATTGTAATGGCTAAATCACTTTTTATTAGAAAAATCTATCACAGCAATCATCTAGATCTGCACTCCATTATGTGTCACAATGCAGGAAAATAACACAAGGGAAAAGCTGTTGCATAAATTGCCTTCAGAATAATTTAGTATTTCTCATGGTTTTTTTTTTGCAATATTTTTTTTTCTTTAGCATGGTAGAGAAGCAGACTTCAATTATGTGTTCACAATTGCTTTTTTATATGAGCTGAAATATACTCCTGACACTCATATTACACTTTACATAAAACATCTGCAAAAAGGTGGTTGATGGCTGTCAACACTTCTTCCTCTACACAGCCAGTGTTTCCATTGTGTGTTGAAATGAAATCATTCATAGGTTCAAAATTCCTTCCCTTCAGCAGTAACAAACTTTAAAATATTTCCACAGCATATAAGAATATTACTCTTGATTGTAAAGTATATTCTTTTCTTTAGGTGATAGTTATACCCCTAATCTATATAATTTTAACTTAGATTGACATTAGCTTCAAGGCCTTTTTTCATATGCATAGATAAAACACCTCTGATGACATTTTAAAACAGCATGAGGAAAGCCTCTATAGCATTCATTTTGATTTTTCGAACTTGTACACATTGTGCTGGGTTCTGGAGTGATTTCTCGACCATGTTTCTCCCCGGCACTCCAATGCTTTCAATTTCCTATTACTTCCTGTACCAGACACAATTGTCTTCAGGTCAAATGTATCAGGGCAGTTTGTGTCTGTGAGGGACACAGACAGCAAAAAATACTTCTCATGAGTTCTGACACTTTCATATCTAATCTACACCTTAGGGCACATACACTTTAGGGCACATGGCCATTTTGGAAGTTCAGATTGGTGTGCCAAAGTGCTTACCTGTTTACTTACACTGAGCCATTTGGCACAGTGAGATGTTTCCAGCCCAGTGTTTGTAGTATATAGGGCCTTAGGCTGGCCATACATAAGAAGATTTTTCAGAAGTATGTAAATCAGTAAAAAAAAAGAAATAAAGTCTGTATTTAAATGGTTGAATCTTGTACCAGTTGGACTCTCCAGAATCATTTGATCTGAATAGACTGAGGTACTGATGCATTTATGTATAACATCTAGCATTTTCATTATGCAATTATTATAGGAAGTACAGCTATGGGCTATATACGGCCAAAATTAGGCTGTCATAGATTGATGAAGCATGTTCTTAAATTGATTTTTGGCTGCCAGATGTTACTGCTGCTACCATTTCTTCTGACCCAGCATGTAATGCATGCATGATACCAAAACATTGAGTTTCCCATCGACTGTCTTCTCACTTCCAAAGAGTGTTTAGCAATTGATCACCAAAGAGTTTTTAGCAAATGCTATGTAATGAAAGCTCTGACATCGGCTTTTTAACACTAGTTTAGGATCTGACTCCATATTTTTTCATGCAGAGAACTGCATGCCTTTGAGCAGCTGACAAAACTGCTAGGGACAGTACTAATGTTTGTCAAGTGTCCAGTTTTTTTACCTTCATCATCTATTTTCATTTGAGGCGAGGTTAGGTTTTTGACTAATGCACGATTCAATCTAAACTTTGGCTATTTGGTTTTAGTTAATGGGCAAACTAAATACGTAGCTGAATCTCCAGCTGCAGCAGGAAAATTTAGATGGGGGTGTTACTGCAGCTGCTAAATGGGCCTGCTTCCCATACAATGCTTCTGGTCACTGGAAGGCAGTAGTAGCAAGTGTCCTAGCAACCATTGATGCATTCACAATCCCATCCATCTGCTATCCAGGAGATTCCTGGCTAGCAGCTAAATGTAAACAAAGCAGTGGGGATGCTGGCTAACATCATGGCCATATTAGGCCAGTGACATCAGGCAGCATCTTCTCCCCTTTGTTTAAAATAAAGCTGTCTGACTGGGGATTTTTCATTGCTTAGGGTCCTTCTTTAATGTCAATATCAGAGCCCAATTAAGGATAAGGGTAATATATTGATTTTGGGTCCCCTCATGTGACCCCCCCCTTCTAAATTCCATACATGTACGATGTTCTGAAGTAAAACTGACATTTTATAAAGTAAAAATGCCATTTTCAGTAAAACACATTTTGTTGATGGCTTGTTTTTTTTTGTTTTTTTTTTAAACAGTATGTACCCCTCCCCCTTCCTACAATAAAAAGCCAGCAGCAAAATGTCAGTTTTGCTGCAATATATCCTACAGGTTTACCATTTCACAGGCATATTTGTGAACCCCAAGCATGTTAATTAAAGGAATTTAGCAATTTTAATGTTTTTACTTTATTAAAGCAGTTTCTCACCACTGAATTGAATTTTTTTTGAATTGGTACATGTCCCCCAGAACAGTGCCTAGCCTTGAAAATGACCAGAGTTGATTTAAAGATTTGACTCCTATTGACTTCAATGTGGTTTGGATTAACATTCAAACTTAGAAGCAGTTCGGCGAACGTCCTGCAAACTTAACCCAGGTATATTTCATTCAAGATTTCTCTGCATGTGCTGAACGGTTCTCAGAAGACTTCCCCATTCAAATCTCCTGTGATACAGGCCAAATAAACAAGCTACAAATCTATCAGCTTAGCAAATTTCATTATAGCAAATGAGAAAGTAGGTAAGTCTTGAACAGATTGGACAGCTAGAACACTTTGGCAAAATCTTGTTTAAAGCGAAGTTTCGGCCTCAAATACCTTTTTTTAACTAAAAATACCCTTATCATACTAATCCATCGCCCTTTACAGAACCGCTATTCTCATACTTACAAGGTGTATAGTATTGGATTTTAGTCAAAATCTTACTTTTAAAAATGCTGTCTGAGCGCTGCCATCTTGGATGTGGGCATCTGAATCCGCAGTGTAATCTGCTTTGTCCTTCTTCCTGAATCCAGGGAGTGTTCTGGGAGTTCTTCCTGATTCCAACCTTCTGGGAGTGATGACAAACAGCTCCCAGGATGCAATGCAAAGGCGGAAGTGATGTCAGTGACCGCGGCCACAGAGGGGGGAGAAGGAGGAAGTACAATTAAAAATGCCCTGAAAATAAGGTAAGGGACCCCCGAGAAAAATTGAAAATGCCCAAATGTTGATCAGCATAGCGAGCACTCCAGGAATCACTAAAGTTGCAAAATAGGCCGGAACTCCGCTTTACGTTCAATCTCATCACTACAAAATGGACCAGGAGGGCAGGGGGTTAGCTCATCGTTTAATGAACCACCTAACAACTGTACTTTTATTTTCTCCATCAGCCCATCCTCCACAGTTATTACCTTTTTTTATTACTTGACCCTCTGTTTTAGAATTCAAGCTCTAACGAGCGGGGCCCTCTGATTCCTCCTTTATTGAATTGTATTGTAAGTGTAGTCTCATGTTATAAAGTGCTGCACGAACCGTTGGAGCTATATAAATCCTGTATAATAATAATAATAATTCACTTTAAAATGGAGGTGTCCTGGCAATTAAAGGGCAGGTACACTTTTATGCAAAGTTTACTTACCCTGCTGGTCTGGATTTTCTTCTCTTTGTCATGGATGTGCAGAAAAAAACATTGTCTTCTATGGTGCTTTTTTTCAAGGCAAGAGACACAAAGGAGATGATCCCCATTATCTAGGGGTTTTTACTGTGTATTCAAGCAAACAAGGGGGTTTATAAGAGTCAGAAGTTGTGGCAAACAACAGTACACATGCTTTATTTGAAAATATTTTTCCCCCTTAAATCATAATTGTAGTCTAAACATTTATACATGCATTAATTGCAAAATTGGTAGGACAAACAAAAGTGCAAAGATGTCTTCCTAGTGGTGCATGTAAGCGTCACCATACTCATTGCAATTTGACTATACAATCTTGGATTTACCAAAACTGTGTAACACGAGAACCTACCTAATGTATACAGTCAATTTGTATGCAGTCCGACAGACCCTTACACTATTTTGCCACTGGTAGGTCTAAATGAGATTATACAGTCAGATTGTAACGTATGTAGGGAGCCTAAAGCCTAATGCACACTGTTACAATACAACAAAACCCAGTACAATATTGGCTGAGAGTGCTGATCGGATGCCAATCAGCAGACCTTTTTCAATCATGCCCCTTCGATGGAGGCTGGCCAAATGGCCAGCTTCTTTCGGACCAGCTGCCGTACACACGAGCCGAATGTCTGATGATTTCTATTGAACCTGATACTCAGCCTGTGTGGACTATACTTAGGTGTGTCCCAGGTGTAGTGCAGCTGCAGCAGGACCCTCGAAGCTTTAAAATTGCTTCTTTGTTCTGTTCTGGATCAAGAACTTTTCTCAGATTTTGTACATCAGGACACTCGGCTCTCTGCAAAAGGGACGGTGCACGGTGCTGCATAGATCAATGTAGCTCCTCCCAGTCCCACCTTTTACCTTTTCTTTTTTATGTAACTTCCCTCTGTTTTTAAATCTCCCTCTAGCATTACAAAAAGAAGGCGAAAAGGACTATGCAAGATGGAGGGTAGCAGATTATAAACACAATATAGGTTGGAATACAAGCCTAATTAATTATTGTATGACTTGTTCACATCAGCAGCCATATTATACTATGGGATGTGCTATTATTGATTAATTTCAGTGTACTATGATTTTCTGTTTTCAGCTTTATTTAAATGGCATGACATTTCATTCATCTTTGTTCACTGAAGTACATTGTGATGCAGTGTACTGTGTTGCAACACGCTGGCTTTAAAAAAGTAATGCATGTCTAATTTTTTTAGCGTCCCCCACTGCAGAGCAGTGCCAATTGACTTCCCTATGCATTGGAAGAGGATTGAGTAAGACTGGCCTATGCAACCCAACGCTTATGATATGAATAGGCCCCAAAGGTTGGCAGCAACACTCAACAAACAACATTCTTATTAAACGGGTGCTGCTTTCAACATAGTAGTTCTGCTTTATGGCTTTCTGCGGCTCTGAAATTACAGCTATTTCCATTTGGAAAGCCAAGTTTTACAAAGAAAATAGTTTTGTGTATGGTTTGTGATTGTTGTCCTTGTTCTTTAAAATGTCACATCTGTTTGAAATGAAATAACACAATGTTCAACAGAGAGTCTCATGTTTTGAAGCTTTCCTGTACACAGGTGAAAGTATCTAATTGGTAAGGCATGTAATTACTGCACATGTTCTCTCACTGTGAGGTCTTCAAGATGTGGCCTGCTGGGAATACATAGATGCCAGGTTGAGAAATGATGATCTATAGTGCATCTTAATGATTTTGACTGTATCACTTCTCTACATCTTCAATACATTTTTTGCTCATTTCACTGGCTTCAAGATTATGATTAAGATTGGGGAAAAAAAGCATAGGTGGAACTACTAAGAATATGTTTTCAAATTTTTACTTTCCGAGAGGGTTTGAGATACTGAAAGAATAAAAATATGAAAGGATAGCTTGGAACATGATACATAAAACACATTTAATACTATATATTTTTGTTACCATATTGGTTTATATGAACAATGAATGGATTATTTTTTTTTTTTTAACACAGGAATTTGATTTGCATGTTAATGACACTTCAAGCTGGATACACACAATCTGACATTCGGACAGTGTGTTAAGGTGCCTGTCTTACAGAAGTCAATGTCTGCCAGTGCTGATGAGTGTGTTCTGGGGGGGGGGGGGTTTGGGGGGTTGCCTCCCTGTCAAAATACAAAGGTACAGCAGGGGAGATTGCCACACCACACTAGTTAGTTCAGTGGCCTCTTAGTTTTTTCCAGCCCATTGGGTTGTACGAAAAAAAAACAAAAAGTGTGTACTTATCCTTTGTACCAACTTAAGAAGGAACTCTTGATTGCCCCCCTGCACCATCACTGCCTTGTTTATTAGTCTGGCACATGCACGGATGCATTTAAGAGCTCTACCTGGCCTTTGGGACCTGACATAGCTATTTGGTACATTTGTGCTCATGCATACACGGTGAAGGAGGTCCTGGACCTCCTTTACTGCACTGTCCTCACACACTTCCACATGAAAACCTAGAAAGCAAAACCCGGAAGAGCTGTGTAATGACATTCTCACCTAGGCAAGAAAGGAGGAAGTTCTGCCTTGCAGGACAAAAAAATAGCACTTAAAAAAAAAATATGCAATAGTGGTAGAGGGAGTCAGCTGTAGCCAGGTAATTGTCTTTCAGGGTGAAGGTCTGTAGAAGGTCTTAACTAACAGGGTGTCTTTTAACTAACAGGGTGGTCAGTAGAAGGTCTTACATTGATGGTATAATGCAGTACACTGTCAGGTGAATTTAGCTTAAGATTGGTTTAAGATGTTTCCAAGGTAATTTAGATTTCCTTTATTTGACCTGCAGTTGATCTTTTTCTTTGCTGCATTTGACTTCTTATTAGATGCATCAATCTCCTTCAAGCCAGTTTTGTGTTTCCATTTCAAGGTATGGGAAGAGAAGTTGTCCTGATGTGACCAACACATAGGCCCAAAAAGGGGAAAGCACCTGAAAACTAATAAAAGCAAACATCTGTGTGTCAGCTATGATTAATTGCAAAACATGTTAGCTGTTTTCTGTATTCCTCTACTGTAACTTGTGCTTGTGCGTTTCATTCAAGCATCTAAAATAAAGGTGGTTTTAGATGTGCAGCTGACTACTACTATTTTTACCTTTCCTGTGAAACATCTGTGGGTGTGTGGGGGGTTTTGAGCTCAGGCACATTCCCTCCTATGCCTCACTACTGGTAAGTGAAGCCGCCGTCATATTTATAGACCAATGATTAGGCACAAGAGATGGAAGGGGATAGGCCCCGACTTTCCACCACTGTAGCTGGTTAGGATTTGCATAATAGAGGGACCTGGGCCTGCATTACTGGACCCTCTGGTTGATTGTTTTCAATAGCTTTCACTCATTTAACCCTTTCAAAGTGACCACAGGGTCAATCAAGTCTGACACTTTTAATATATATTTTTTATGTTTTTTGTTTTTTATTTGTTCATCTGAGTCTATATTTGTCAAAAGTAGGGATGCACCGAAATGAAAATTCTGGGCCGAAACCGAAAATACAGGATGCCCTTGGCCGAAAACCGAAACTGAAAATGACTTTCCCCCCCCCAAAAAATTTAAAATAGATAGAACAGGGGCATACACCAAAAACAGGTAGCGACGTACACTTGTCGCTGCCACCCTGTCACAGTATATGTACTGTGATGGGTTGGCAAGAGGTTAATTTAATTACCAATGGTATTTGTATTATGCAGCATGAGGGGGTTAATGTATTACCACTGCTGGTCACTCATCTATTAGTGACCGACCAGTGGCAGTTAATTAACCCCTTTGTGCTGCATTAGTGCAACCAGTATCAGTGTTAACCACTTAAGCCCCAGCCCTATTTCGGACACTTTTTGTTTACAAGTTAAAACCATTTTTTTTCCTAGAAAACTACTTAGAACCCCCAAACATTATATATATATATATATATATATATATATATTTATTTTTTTAGCAAAGACTCTGGAGAATAAAATGTCGGTCTTTAAAACGCCATTTTTTTGGAAAAAATTTGAAAAATCACATTTCACTGCATTTAAAAAATACTAAACAGTAAAGTTAGCCCATTTTTTTTGCACACTGTGAAAGATAATGTCACGCTGAGTAAATAGATACCCAACATGTTACGGTTTAAAATTGCGCCCCCCGTGGGATGGCGACAAACTACGGTCAATAGAGATCTCAATCGGCGACGCTTTAAATTTATTTAACGGTTACCAGTTTAGAGTTAGAGTGTAGCTCTTTTTTTAAATTATTGCCCACGCTCTGGCGATCGCGGCGATACCTCACATGTGTAGTTTGAACAGCGATTTCATTCGCGGCTCGACTTGCGTATACGTTTTTTTTGTGCGCGAGCTAACAGTGACGGGGGCGGCTAAATTTTTTTTTCCTATTTATTTTTTCTTTTTTTTAACTTTATTACAGGTTTTTTTAAAAAAAAAAGATCACTTTTATTGCTGTCACAAGCAATGTAAACATCCCTTGTGACACCAATATATAGTGACAGGTACACTTTATGGAGGGATCGAGGGTCTAAAAGACCCTCGACCCCTCCACTACACTTCCATGTATGCAAAACGCCGAAAACAATGTTTTTGCATACAGCCGTTTTTCAAATTTGCCGCCTTTTGCAGCACAGTAACCCGGAAGTGATGTCATGGACGCCGCCTCCGGGTTACGTCATCGGAGACCCGATCAATGCTGTTTCCGGCATTCATCGGGACTCCATCCAGCTGGCGGACGTGCCGGCTGGGTGCTCGGGGCTCCCGGTGGGACGGGAGCCCCGAGCAAAGCCACGGAAGGCGGTCGGAGGGGGGGGACGTCCCCTCCCGCTCACCCAGGTAACGATCGAGCGGCTCCCAAGCCGCATCAGTCATTACCGACGGAAAGCCGAGATCCACGGTACCGGGATGATGCCTCTAGCTAGAGGCATCATCCCGGTATAACCCCGCAAAGTTACCCGACGTATGGGTACGTTAGCATGCGGTAAGTGGTTAATTAACACTGGTTGCACTGATACTGGTTGCACTAATGCAGCACAAAGGGGCTAATTAACTGCCACTGGTCGGTCACTAATAGATGAGTGACCAGCAGTGGCAATACATTAACCCCCTCATGCTGCATAATACTAATACCATTGGTAAGCTGCCTCAGCTCTCCCCCCCCCTGCTGCCTCAGCGTCCCCCTTGGCAGTACACCCTCCCCCCTCTGGCTCAGCGTCCCTCCCCATCCCAACGATTCAATCTCCTTACTTTCACTCTGCTGAGTGCTCCTCTGGTGTCCTTCATTCAAAAGAAGCGCCTCTGGCTGGCGGCCCGCCTCCTGGTGATGTCACTACTATAATCTGTGTATGAATGACACACCGGGCGGGAGACCAGCCGCTAATAGATATAACTATGTGAGCCTTCACTTCCCCATCAGCGGGACTGTGTGTGAGTGACCTGACACCGGGTGGGAGGGCGGGGCGAGCGGCCGCTAATAACTATAACTATGTGAGCGCTTCACTTCCCTGTCAGCGGAGATACAAGTGAAGGCTCACATAGTTACAGCTATTAGCGGCCACTCGCCCGCCCGGTGTCAGGTCAGTTCATTCACACAGTCCCGCTGACAGTGAAGTGAAGGCTCACATAGTTATATCTATTACCGCTCTACTGCCCTCCCGCCCGGTATGACACTTCATTCATACACACATCATAGTAGTAGGGACGTCATTGAGAGGCGGGCGGCCAGCCAGAGATGGGACTTTTAAAACCTGCACTGCGCCCTCCTCCTTCCTCAAGGCGGCCATATTAATTTCGGCATTGTTAACCCATTATCAGCCGAAATGGGATAGGCTCATTTTCGGCCGATAATTTCGGTGGCCGAAATTTTGGTGCATCCCTAGTCAAAAGTATGTTTGAATCCACTTACTGTTGACTAATTTGCTACCTTTGCTGGGACTCTATTCCAAGCATCCACTACTCTTGCAGCAAAATAGTACTTTCTAAAATGAACTTTGAACTTTTCTTTAGTTGAACTTTAGTTTTGAAGTGTTTAGACAAGATCAAGTAAAAATGAAAAGCCATGCTATGTGAATGGGAACATGATAAAAGTATAAAGTAGGTGTTATGATAGTTTGACTACAAAAATGGAAATATACTTTGAAGTGAAGCCACAATTCTGTAAAGAAAAGAATCCTAGATCTTTACAATAGGTTGTTTACAGGCTGATTTTACAGGGAATCCTAATAAGGCTGTTCTTACAGACTAAAGCTGCCCACACAAGGACTGAAATTCGGTCACTTCAATAGGGACTGGCCAAATTCCAATTAATATGTGGCTGCAACCATTTATCAGAAATCAATCTAAAGATCAACTTCTATCAAATGGGTTTGTTGGAAAAATTTTCTCCATCAGTGGCTGAATGGAGGAATCCGTTCATTGTTTTTTAACTTCAGTCCACTCGCTGAACGAAAAAAATAAATAAATAAAAAACATCCATTTGTGGCCAGCCTTAAGTAAATTTTGGGTTTGGATGGGCAGAAGTTTTGACCCTTAAATGCCTGTGTGTTTTTATTTTTCATGCTTTGTATATTGGATTAATTTTTATTGTTTTATCACTTTATTTATTCATAATTTTCATTTTTTATTTCTTTATGCTGATAACTGAACTGACTTATGAAGCCAGCTTTAGACTCATCAAATTTAATAAGCTAGCTTTCACTGGACATGCTATGAATGCCTTTTTTCCCATTAGAAACCACTCTAATTGCACATTAATCATATCATACAAATGAATACTTTACAATGTTTAGGAGGAAATCGAAAACAATGAGATTAAAACACTTTAGCTTTTAATGCACAATGCATTGGCAGGATAGATTATAAATGTATTTACCATAAAATATTGCTAATCAAGTCAGGTTTTCATAATGCAATGTTTTGGACTATATTTGCTGTGATAGCTTTCTCACAAGACTGTCTCAGATTGCAAAATGGCTTCTTCATCTGACCTCATTCGTGTTAATTTTGATTCTATGCTTGGTAGTAGTGTTTTACATTCAAGGTTTTATGATAAATTTGAGATTGTAGGATATTTTAAAATATACAGAGCATATTTGAATATATTATCTAAAGGTAAAATTTTTAATGGCGGTTTGTGGTCAACCTCATTAATGTATGTACTATATATTAATGGAAGGCATGCTATCATTCTATGTGTGTATAATGGTGAAGGGACATCATATTGTAAGATAATACAAGGGCAGGATCTCAGAAATAGTTCTTTGTAAAACATCGTAAGCTCTATATCAAACAGTAAAATAGGCTGCAACTAAAAAAGTGTTTTATTACATTCTATAAATTACTATACAAAATATTTTTTTTAATTATGTATTAAGCAATCCCCAACATTAGTGGATTACTTAAGGAGAGCACTACTCGTAACCTAAAATTCTATAAACCACTTCCACCCCTACTGAGTTAACTTAGACTAACAGCCCACTCCCACCTCAACTTCTTTACTCGTTACTCGTGTTTATTGCTCAACTGGCAAAACTGTACAAAAATCTGAGTTTACTTTAATTTCCCTGTAACCAATCAGCCTTTATGCAACTTCACATGGGTTCAGTTACAAGATTGGCTTGATTCTTGGGGCTTACTGTGGGACACTGATGTACTACAGAAATGCCTTAATGAAATCCCAAAGCACTGACGGATAGGCTTCTTACTGGAGTGTAGAATTAGGATAATTGGGAGTTAGCAAACAGTATTTTTTGGGCTGTTTTTTGGCAATTCTATCGTGGCTATGTTTTGTTGTCAGTTAAGCTGCAAATACCTAAATATTTTTTTTTTAAGTGTAAAAATAGTGTAATGCCTTGGGGCCACCTCACTTTTGGTGTCAAGAAACCCTGCTTGCTGCAGCTTTCCAACAAAATACACCTTCTATAAGGATAAATAATTAGGTAAATAAAATATATCACATGTCTCATGGAGAGGTATAAAGTGACCTTTGTTTTTATCCTGATTGTTTAAATGAAAATCATAGGAGCTAACTGTGCTAACAGACCTGTATGACATCTGTCCCAGATTATTAACATATTATAAAATGTCACACTGGACAACACATTTGCTCTTCATGATTTTTTTGTGAAAAGTTCAAGAATTTACTATTGGTATGCATTCACTCTTATTTAGAAAGGTGATGAGGACAAACATAAGTGATCTTTGACATGGGGCAATGTGTTTGATAGGCCCGACAATTTAGACACAGAGTTACCTCCTCAGAAGACAAGCAAATAAAAAATATTGACAACAAATTAAATACAGTTCCTATATAAATTTAGCTAAGATTTTGTACTGAAAATGTGGCTTGTTTCAGACTTTATCTGAAGGTTAATGGACTCAAAGTGAATAACAGCTCTTTAGTAGGGTCCAGAGTGCTGCAAGTAAAGAAAGCTTCAGCAACTGATCCTAACATCAATGGAAACTGCCTTCATGTCCATGAGCAGCATCTGAAATTATTACAAATACAACACATAGAAAGTACTGTATCCAGGCTAATCCAGCACCCCAATCTCTTACACTCTGTGAATTCCTTTAAGTGAGTGTTTTCTTTGCGCCTGTGTCAGTGTATTTTATATTACTGTAGGTTGTGCCATCTCACATTGTATTTGTGGTGCAGGATTGTCAGAGTTGATTTGGTCCTCTGTTTGCAGACAGATTTTCTCGTGTTTTAGATAGTATTTGCAGAAGATTTATGGCATAATATATTTTACACCATGGCTTGTGGAAGCTCTGGAAGAATTTCTAATATGGTGGATTATTTAGTTAATGTTTCAAACTAATGAATGATTCATGCTGCAATGGCACTCTACTTTTTACTAACTTCATTCTACCATCAACAGATTAGATTAAATCCCCATTTACGGCATTATATTAA
This sequence comes from Pelophylax lessonae, assembly GCF_965119305.1. Taxonomy (NCBI): domain Eukaryota; kingdom Metazoa; phylum Chordata; class Amphibia; order Anura; family Ranidae; genus Pelophylax; species Pelophylax lessonae. The sequence goes on along the minus strand of NC_138772.1, from coordinate 431,422,745 downwards.
TATTTTCAATGGCAGACTAATCTAAGAAATAAATGTGTCAGTTTCTATGGATACGCTGTAATGGGTGCAGGCACAAGGAAGTGGCTCTAGGCCACAAAAGAGGCTTAATGTACAGATTGGTTAGGAAGACATTATTTATTGCAAAGCTGCCAAGCAAGAAATATTTAGTGATCTAATTTTTATATTTGGTCATTTGACCTGAGCCAATTTGCTTAGCTGCTAATATTGAACTACTGAAAGCTTGAAATAGTTTTTATTTTAAGCAATTTTATTTTGCAGATGAACATTAGTAGGAAAATTACTCAGTAGAAGATATATGTTTTTATTCACATCCCAAGACAAACACTAATAAAGGAAAGTTATTTTATAAGAGAGTCTCGGTGAAGGATGGTTTGTGATGTTATTGGTGGTTCTAACAGATACAATATGTGTCTATTATTATAGTTATTAATTAAACCAGTGGCCTGACTCTTTATAGTACTAGTAGTAATAACAATTAGAGCTTTGTACATTCATTTTACAATAAAACAAACCTATAATGCAAAGCAAGACCTTTAGACAGAGTTCTACAGATAAAATAAAATAGTCCCCTTTGCTCATTGTAATGTCAAGGGTATCATAAGAAAATAACTTCCATAAACATATACCCCAAATGTACTTTGATTTATTAGGGCTTAACCTTAGGAACTCAATTAAAATATGAAGAATTTTTTATTCTGCTTAGCAAGTCTTGCAATCCAGGCACCATGTTAGACAGAATCCATGCACCGCACCACACCCTTTATTGCATTAAATGGCATTAGGCAGCCCATTCAAAATGCATTCAAGGGCAGAGGTGCATTCGTTTTGATTTAAAATTGTTGGCATTAAAGTGCACCAGCTCATGTAAGGTGGAAGACAGTACGTTTCAGCAAAACACATGTATAAACAGGCCCTAAGTCCTCACTTTTTTTTTTTACAGCAAATAAGCTGTACATAGCGGCCCAGAACAATCCCCAGTCATCTGACTGGACAATGAAATAGTAATTACAGGGTCATTTCTGTGTTCTACCATTTCACAAGCATTTTCAAGGAGCACTGTGCAAAGCAACGGAGCCCTAATTGTTCATGTATATGACTCTTCCTTTAGTAGTCTGAGTGTGCTGTGTAGGAGTATTTAGGAAACAAATGCTTAAGGCAGTATAAAATCCAAAAGCGAAAGAATTATCAAGTTGGAGCTCACCAATTCTTAGATGTAGTGGCTGTATTATTTTTTCTTTTTTTGGTCTTTCTCCTTTATTTTTACCTGGTGTAAGTCTTTTGGTTTTCAGCCTACTTTAACAGTCTTAGCTGTTTGGATGAAGTAGCAGTTTTCATTTTTCTTTTTTACTTTTTGCAATTCAGCTTTAAATTCAACATTTTCTCACATAGCTGTTGAGCCTTAAATTAAACTTGAAGATATCTGGGGGTGCAATTGCTGACCTCAATCTAAAATTGCTAGTTTTCTGGCTGTTTTGTCAAACTATTATGATCAATATTTTTAATTCATTGACCCACAGAAAGTTTGCAGATCAAGAATGTATTGGCAAACTTTGATGTCCCTAACTGCATACAGTATTTGTTCCAGGCCAGTGGTTCAGAGCATTGAAGTGAAAGAGTACGTCTAAAATTGTCTCTAATATCTGTGTGCATGTATGTATGCCTGCATGTAAGATAGGGACCTTCAATTAAAGGCTCCTTGAGGGCAGGGACTGACATGAATGTACAGTATGTAAAGCGCTGCCTTCAATAAATAAATAAATGGTCTGCATGACAACCAGGCATAATGTTTTAGAAGGAGATCTAAGCAGTGACAGCCTCCATTTTTCTTTCATGGCAGATGTTAGGCGAATCCCTATAATGAGTGGAGACCAATGGCCGACAACATCAGGCAAGCTCAGTTTTCTGGTCTGCGAGAGATAGGAAAGTCTGTATTACTAAACCAATAATCCGTGTTGGGGGTCACAAGCCAAGTTCGGTGCAGGAAAGAGTTTCAAAGTCTTGGTCACAAGCCAAAGTCAATGCATGAGGAGAGTTTTGTAGTGGGGGTCACAAGCCAAGGACGATGCAGGAGGAGAGTTTCAAAGTTGAGCAATAGAAGTAGCTCAAGTAGTATGCAAGATCAGACCTCAATAATCTGGCGACAGGAAGTGCAGAAGCAAGACTTATATAAGGAGTTTAAGGTTCTAAAGCAATCAAGACACAAGACTGGGCTGTCCAATAGATCAGGCAGGATTGTCCAATAGATCAGGCAGGGAGCTGTCCAGCATCCCAGATAGCTGTGTGAGAAGAATCAATGCCAGGAGATTGCCCTCTGTGGACAGAAATTCCAAATTATGATTAGCTGACATTTTTTGAGATTGGCCAGAACAGATTAGCAGTGTATTTTCACATGAGTGCTTAATATTTATTTATTTTTTGCTCAAGAACTAATAGTTTAAAACTGCATACATGGAAATGGTTACTTATTACAGTTAGCATATCTGAAATACATTTTTCCCAGTCCTTCTTAGGGTGGATGGCCAGTTCATTTTCCCATGTCTGTACTTTGGGATGCCTGCACTTTTACTTCTACATATACTATAAATTATAGGCAAGGCCACTTTTGGGACAGTTTTTTTTTATTAATAGTACCCCTCTCGGTACCATACAATTAATTAAAAAAATAGAGAGATTAGGTTCATAAATAACCCTTAAATTACCTTTAAGAGCAAGAGTTCTGTAATCTACAATAAATCTTGTCATCTTGGAACAAAATCTGGGTTCCTTAATAGAGAAATTAGGAGTATGTTTCTTTTGGAAAAGCTCTTTTTTTTTTAATCATTTTTTTCAAAAAGTCACTATTAGGGTTTCTGATGTTGCTAAATAAGGTTGCACCAATGCCTAGAAAAGTTCTTTCTTAGAGAATTCAAATTGAATTTTCCTCGCAAATTGTTTAGATTGGATGCACAATCATGTGGGCACTCAATAAAAAAAAAAGTGTCTTAGAAGTATGAAATTTGCGCACCTAGATCCTTCAGTACCTACTGTTACTCTGGAACCCCAGGTGATTCTCAAAGGCAAACCTAAAGCACTTTCTGGTAGTGTCAAAGTTTTTTTCCCATCATATCTTGCCTCATACTCAGTTTTAGTGGCCCATGAAGTAGCCAGTGAGAGGGCCAAAAGAAAATATCACACAGAACAGCTCAAACAAAGTAGAGATCGCAGATTTCCAGGCGCCTGCACTTTATAGTGATTATACTTGTTATTTAACACAATAAATTATAAAGATAACTGAAGTCTTATTAGAGTGATTAGCAAATGATTCATTAGCTATTTATCCATGAAAATATCTGTTTATTTTTAGTAAACTGAGTGTATGATCTTAGCTGATGGTACGTAGAATTGGTCATACAGGCTGAGTTGAACTAACAACTGGATTATAAAAATGAATTGCAGTCCGTTGTTACTGGATAATAAGCTCAATAAAGTGATTTACTACATTAATATTCAAATAACTGAATTTGGCAAATGCAATAGCAAGCACAAGGAAGAACTGTTCAATTTGTAGTCAAGTCTAGTATGTATTGTCCTGGCCCAGGGCAAATACATTTTGTATTCTTAATACTGAAACACAACATGGGCATATTTTGACTCTAAATTTGCAAATATTTCTTTGATTTACTGCAAACTGCCAGAGGCAAATCAGATATTTACAGGTCTCTGTTTCTTCTAACATATAAGTGCCAAACTGCCCAATCAAAGAATATCTTTGACAATCTAGAAAATCAGGATACATATTTTGGGACAGTTGAATAGGCATTCATGCATTTTAAAATATCAGAGAATCACAATTCGACTGAAAGTAACCAATTCACTATATTCTGATTTAAAGAGATTCATACCTTAATTTTCTTATCTATAATAGATATTTTTATTTTATTAATTTAGAAAGCTCCTTCTGCTAACTAGAAAGAATTGCAAAAATTGTTGGGACCGGCGCTACCACTTATAAAACGTGCATGTGCAAAATAGAAAGTGCATATAGTGCTAAAGGTGCACGCAATGAATATAAATATATAAAAATATATAAAGTGCTACGTGCTGTTTATGGGCTGTGCCTTATATATCATACTGTAAACATCATATGTTATGCATATACTTATGCAAATAAAGTGCCAAGTGCTGATATTGCCAAAACCCCGTGTAGTGATTAAAAAATCAAACAAAGTATGGTGTCGGTAGGTGATTCACCGAAAACACCGCTGCTTACCACACTCTTTTGGCCGATACCTCGACACTTCTTCGGTCACTAAAATAAAGGATAAACCTCCATTGCGTAGCATATGTTATGTTCAGACAAACAAACGTAGCATCCACTCACAGTTAGGGAGTTCACTATCAGCTTGGAGAGGTGTTTGCCGGACCGCTTCCGCGTTCCACCGGCTCAAACCACCGTTCCCGGAAGTGACGTATAGACGTACGTGAACCACGCCCTACGCGTTTCGTCATACGACGTCATCTGGAGCGTGCCGTCCATCTCTACTCCCGGTCTTTTTATAGGCTGGGATGGCGCCATCTTGGTGTACCTACTTTGCGACCGAACACGGCGGCCATCTTGGTATACCTATCCCGTAGCCTAAATAATATTTACTCATCATGTGAACTCCCTTCATGCTGTGTTTGCCGTACTTATAAAACAATAATCTTTATTAAAACAACAAGTACGACTAAACATAAATGACTATTGGTAGTTAAAATGAAATTAAAAGTTTGATAAAATGAAATGTGCTAAAAGTGATGTGTCTGGTTTGATCGGCAGTGAGCCGATACCCAGTGGTGCTGTGATACAAATAAAAATACTCAAAATAATTTTATTGTGGTGACATTGTGATCCAGTGGTGTGTGTTAATTGTACTTGATATATTATAAGCTCGTGGGCCCATGTGTCTACGCAAAATAGTGCTAGACTATAAAGAAGGTGCCCATACATATACCAATCTAATCGGTGAGATAGAAATCGTGCTGAAAAATATTTTTGTTTTTTAAAATTATTTTTGTTTTTTTAAAACAAGATTAATCTTTTAAAAGGCAATTCCTCAGTAAGTCCATCCGCTGTGCTGTAAGTCCATGTCTTTGTAGACTTTGTTGTTCTGAACGGGTATGTAATAAAAAATCCATTATAGATCCAAGTTTTTCCAGAGGACCCAATAAATGTTATATAGGGGACCATATACGATAAATAGGTAAAAATGATAAAAATGGGAAGGTATGTATAAAAAATGTGTATACAGGGGAAAGGATTATATATATACTCAAAAATATGTCCTTAAAACTGTATCTTTAAAAGACAAGAGGCTGTGATTCATGAATTTCCATACAAAGGAGGACTATTTCCTAAACAATTCCTTAAAAATCCTTAAAAATCCTTAAAAACCCTTAAAATCCTTAAAAACCTCAAAACCCCAAAAAACCCCCATGCAAATTGAGGGCCTATAGGGAGGTTTATAACAAAAATCAAGGATAAAAGGGGGGTAAAAAGGAGAAGGACATATCTCACCGATTAGATTGGTATATGTATGGGCACCTTCTTTATAGTCTAGCACTATTTTGCGTAGACACATGGGCCCACGAGCTTATAATATATCAAGTACAATTAACACACACCACTGGATCACAATGTCACCACAATAAAATTATTTTGAGTATTTTTATTTGTATCACAGCACCACTGGGTATCGGCTCACTGCCGATCAAACCAGACACATCACTTTTAGCACATTTCATTTTATCAAACTTTTAATTTCATTTTAACTACCAATAGTCATTTATGTTTAGTCGTACTTGTTGTTTTAATAAAGATTATTGTTTTATAAGTATGGCAAACACAGCATGAAGGGAGTTCACATGATGAGTAAATATTATTTAGGCTACGGGATAGGTATACCAAGATGGCCGCCGTGTTCGGTCGCAAAGTAGGTACACCAAGATGGCGCCATCCCAGCCTATAAAAAGACCGGGAGTAGAGATGGACGGCACGCTCCAGATGACGTCGTATGACGAAACGCGTAGGGCGTGGTTCACGTACGTCTATACGTCACTTCCGGGAACGGTGGTTTGAGCCGGTGGAACGCGGAAGCGGTCCGGCAAACACCTCTCCAAGCTGATAGTGAACTCCCTAACTGTGAGTGGATGCTACGTTTGTTTGTCTGAACATAACATATGCTACGCAATGGAGGTTTATCCTTTATTTTAGTGACCGAAGAAGTGTCGAGGTATCGGCCAAAAGAGTGTGGTAAGCAGCGGTGTTTTCGGTGAATCACCTACCGACACCATACTTTGTTTGATTTTTTAATCACTACACGGGGTTTTGGCAATATCAGCACTTGGCACTTTATGTGCATAAGTATATGCATAACATATGATGTTTACAGTATGATATATAAGGCACAGCCCATAAACAGCACGTAGCACTTTATATATTTTTATATATTTATATTCATTGCGTGCACCTTTAGCACTATATGCACTTTCTATTTTGCACATGCACGTTTTATAAGTGGTAGCGCCGGTCCCAACAATTTTTGCAATTCTTTCTATTTTACTACCTCAGAGGTAGGTTGGAGGCAGCTTACACCACCTTTTTAAACCTTTTAAGCCTGATTCAGTATACGGAAAACTCCATAGCGCTGGTATACATTCCTTTTTTCTACTTCTGCTAACTGTTTCTTTCATGATGGCACTGTATCTTTTTGTATTAAAGCGGAGTTCCAGCCATTTACTCACCTGTCCAGCGATGCGGCCGCCGGAAGCCTCGATCCTCTCCCTCGGCGCCGGCATCACTGCTGTGGGCACCCGGCTGTTACAGTTTGCGGCTTCACAGCCGGGTACCCACTGCGCATGCGCGAGTCGCGCTGCGCGCTGTGATTGGCCGGCAATCTTCTGGGACCTCTGACGTGTCCCAGAAGATTGCAGGGAGGGAGGGGGAGAGGAGAACTTCCGCTCAGGGCGCCGCGGCGCTCCGAGCGGAAGTGGGAGCGGGTACCTGTCAAAACTAGGTACCCGCTCCCCCCCCCCAAAAAATGACATGCCAAATGTGGCATGTCGGGGGGTCAGGACTCCCTAAAGCGGAAGTTCCACTTTTGGGTGGAACTCCGCTTTAAAATATTGGAAACCTATATCATTCAGCTAGAAATGTAGGTCATACTGTCACCTACCCTACTAACAGTTTAGATCTAGGCATGCAGGGCAGCACTAGGCAAATTTCAGTGCACTATTCCGCCAATAACAGGACAGCAGACTGCTCTGGTAGGCGGGTCATCAGTGTACAACCTTTTATTATTTTTGAAAATGTGTTAGTGACAAACAGAGTAAAGCCTTCTTAGAACAAAAGGTATTTGCATGTCTCACATCTATTGCACATCCTGAAAATCAGGGATTGGCTGCTCATTTCAGGATAGTGGGTGGAGCATACAAAACATTCCTAATTTGCCCTTGGAATAAATCGCCCATCCAGAATAGTACAGATACAACCTAATATATAACCATTTATTCCAAACTGCACACAACTGTTTCAGTCTAGTTAACCACCATTGGTTCAGTGTATATCCAGGGGTTTATGAACAAACAATTAGTAGCATGGTGAGTAGGTGACTTAGTGCGACCCCTTGCAGTCCTGCAACATTTGGCCATTGCCTGGCCCTTGTAAAATCCAGCCTCAGTCAATATATATGCATATGGGTATGGCCACAGTCAATATATATGTATATACACTACTAGACACTACCGTGCACAAGTTTTAGGGAGGTGTGAAAAATGCATTTATTAACTTGTTCCCATCCGCGCTACAGCCTATATACGGCTGCAGCGCGGACTCGAATTTTCGGGAGGCCGTTTTTAAACAGCCTCCCAGTGACACGCCCCCCGCGCGCTCCCGCGAGCGCGCAGCGGGGAGAATCTGTGTCGGCCGTGTCCCTTGGACACAGCCGATCACAGATCGTGGTGAATGGCCAATCACAGCGGCCATTCACCACGTGATCGGACCATCCAATGAGAGATGATCTCATATGTAAACATATGAGATCATCTCTCATCGCCGGCGCTCCTTCCTCACATGGAGACTGCAGTGTGAGGAAGGAGGGGGAGCCGTCAGCCCCCGGGGACACAGAGACATGTAATCAGGGCACTGATCACCAGTGCCCTGATTACTAAAAGGTAAAAAAACACACACAGTGCCCGCCATCAGTGCCCACAGTGCCCGCCATCAGTGTCCCCCATCAATGCCCACAATCAGTGCAGATAGTGCTGCCAGTCAGTGCCCATCAGTGCCTGCTCATCTAGGCACTGATAAGCACTGACTGGCAGCACTATGGGCACTGAGTGTGGGCACTGATGGTGCTGCCCATCAGTGCTCATCAGTGCCGCCCATCAGTGCTCATCAGTGCCACCCGTCAGTGTCCATCAGTGCCATCCGCCAGTGCCCATCAGTGCCGCCTCTCAGTGCCCATCAGTGCCGCCCGTCAGTGCCGCCTCTCAGTGCCCAGCAGTGCCACCTCTCAGTGCCCAGCAGTGCCACCTCTCAGTGCCCAGCAGTGCCGCCTATCAGTGCTCATCGGTGCCGCCTATCAGTGCCGCCTATCAGTGCCGCCTATCAATGCCGCCTATCAGTGCTCATCATTGCGGCATATTAGTACCTCCTCATCAGTGCCCATAAGTGCCACCTCATCAGTGCCCATAAGTGCCACCTCATCAGTGCCCATCAGTGCAGCCTATCAGTGCCCATCAGTGCCGCCTCATCAGCGCACATCAGTGAAGGAGAAAAATTTATTTTCAAAATTTACTCGCAGAAAATAAGAAAAACTTTTTTTTTTTTTTCAAAATTTTCTGTCTTTATTCTTTTTTTTTGTAAAAAAAAAACAAACCCAGAGATGATTAAATACCACCAAAAGAAAGCTCTATTTGTGTGAAAAAAATGATAAAAATTTCAAATGGATACAGTGTAGCATGACCGCGCAATTGTCAGTTAAAGTGTGACAGCACTGAAAGCCGAAAATTGGCCTGGATGGGAAGGGTGTTTAAGTGCACAGTAGGCAAGTGGTTAAGAATATACAAAAAAGAAATTGAAATGGTGATAGTTTTTTTTCTCAGTTAACAAAAAAGAAAAGTAAATGAACAGAAGAGAAATCCAAATCAAATCAATATTTGTTGTGACCACCCTTTTGCCTTCAATTTTTTAGGTACACATTTACACAGTTTTGAAGGAACTCAACAGGTAGGTTGTTCTAAATAGTTTGGAGAACTAACCACAAATCTTCAGTGAATGTAGGCTACTGGGATCAGGGCTTTGAGGGGGCCAAACCATCACTTCCAGGGCTCCTTGTTATTCTTTATGTAAGATAGTTCCTAATCACAGCTGTATGTTTGAGGTTGTTGTCCTGCTGCAGAATACATTTGGGGTCAATCACTTGCCTCCCTGATAGTATGGCATGATGGATAATGCCCCGTACACACGTGCAGATTATCTGCAGACTTTTGTCTGCAGACTTACCAAAACCATATAATATGAGGTCAAACCTAAACACTGTCAATTTGTATGCAATCCGGAAGGCCCTTGCACTACATAGAAAAGGTAAGTCTGCAGACAAAAGTCTGCAGATAATCTGCACGTGTGTATGGGGCATTAGTATCTGTCTGTATTTTTCAGCATTAAATACACCATTGATCCTGACCAAATCCGCAACTCCATTTTCAGAAATGAAGCCCCAAACTTGCAAGGATCCTGCACCATGATTCACTGTTGCCTGCAGACTCTCATGATTTTACTGCTCTCCAGCCGTTCAGGAACAAACTACCTCCTGCTACAGCCAGATATTTAAAAGTTTGACTCATCAGCCAGAGTACATGCTGCCATTTCTCTGCACCCTAGTTCCTATGTTTTACATGTATAGTTGAGTCACTTAGCCTTGTTTCTACGTCAGAGGAATGGCTTTTTGGCCGCAATACTTTCATGAAGACCACTTTTGACCAGACTTCTCCGGACAGTAGATGGGTATCCCTTAGTCCCACTGGCTTTTGCCAGTTCTCTGCTGATGGCACTGTTCCTGATGTTGAAGGGAAATAAGCATGATGTGTATTTCATCTGCTGCAAGTTTCCTGGGTCAACCACTGTGTCTAGACTGTTTCAATCTGAATATAAAACTGATGATCATTAGCAACTGCTTGGTATAATTGGTCATTCATATTCCTGACTCATATTCCTGACCTTCAGGAGGACCTGAAGTAGGAGGCCACACCCTCTGCAACGTGTTGTCCTGGCAACCATCCATGCACTCGATCAGCTGTTGGCCCCCTGGTTATATGATGTGGAAGACTTCTCTGTCCATCACATGCCTGGCGAGTATCTATTGTGGCAGACCAGTCAGTGTGCATTTTGTTGGTGGCTGCATGCTGACAGGATACACTTACCCCCGAGTACATTCTGAGCTTATGGAAAGCTGCCATACTCCCAATAAAAGGGACTAGTGTGGAATTTCATGCAATCATTTCATCTACATTTCTGAGTGTATATATTTTATTTTACGTTTTATCTACCAAATAAAAGGTTTTTCACCAGAGTATGTGCGCTCCTATATCTCTTGTATATTCCTGACTCTAATCTTACAAAATCCCTGACTTTGTGCAAGTGTACAAAGTGTGCAAATTTAAGAATTGATGCTGATTTGAAGCCAAAGGGTAATCAAATCAAGTATTGATTTGGTTTTGATTTTTCTTCTGTTCGCTTGCTTTACATTTTGTAAATTGATAAAAATAAAAAATTGAAATATATATTTTAGAAAGCATTCTTACTTAACAACATTTCTTCAGTTTCTTCACACTGCCTTACAGTACTGTATATATAAGGGGTTTTTAAAGTAATTTTCTACAGCTGATATTTTATTGCAATGTCTTTTGCTTTGTAACAGTTAAATAACAGCTGGTTTAGTGGTATGTAGGTTTCATTGGATTTTTCAGAAACCTTCTCTTTTTAATTTTAGCACCACTATGCCACGGTAGTGAACATTTTTGTTGTCATTCATACAATCGACACTTATACAGTCTTCAAGCCAATGGTACATACCGTTTTATAATATACATGCAGAATATCCAGTTTTAATCTTTATTATGTAAATATTCCATTATGTGTTTATGTGTGCCTGTTTTTTGTCTAGGTTGTTGCAGATAATTAAATGTAGGAATAATTAACTGTCTAAAAATCCCCGTAACAGAGCTTTTTTGTGTTGTGAAGTTGGGTGGAAGAATACTGAAATAAAATGCTTGAAAGGCATTTTATCTGTTCTTTGTAAATTGTCCTTCTGCTTTGTTAGGAGACAGCAGGTGTCTTGCTTTCATCGCTGTGTAATGATTGAATTCTGTTACTTTGTTTTTTTGTCCCATACAGCTTAATTGTTATTTTTCTCACAATAGAACTTTGGAGATGTCAAACACAACCTTTTTGCATGTATTCCTGAGCTTTCTAAATGACTCATCTGACCTCAAACACTAATGAAAACTTATTAGAGAAAATATTCAGAATAGTAGTGTAATTCAATATGTTCCATGCTGTTAGCCGAAAAATAATTTTTTACCAAAAAAAGGACAACTATATGAACAGAAAACACAGTGCAGCTCTTGATTAAAAACTGGTAAACGTTTAAATTTAGATTTTGCTAATAGTTATTTATTTATTTATTACAGGAATTTAGATAGCACTGAAAATGTATGCATTACATCTGTATTATACATTCACAACTAATCCCTGCCCTCAAGGAACTTACAATGTAAGGACTCTAACTCACAATCATGTATACACATATCAATAAAATACATTTTTGTGTAACAGATTCAGGTTGTTTTTTTAGATTTGTTTTCGTTTTTTGTTAAATACAAGCTAACAGCAACATTTGATTGCTCTTATTTACAGTCATGTAATGGATGGGCCTGTGCTAAGCAATCAATTTAAATAAAATCTAATACGATGATACTATTTTACATGGTTGATGGCAAAACTGGCTGAATGGTACCATTAAAGTGTCATTAAACTCAAATATTTTTTAGGTGTATTTATATGTAAAAATATTTATATTTAAAAGCAAAGACATCACTCTACCGACAAAGTTACGTATAGTAAAAGCTATGGTATTCCCAGTAGTTACCCATTACAAGGCTGAATGACAAAAAAATGTATGTTTTTGAACTATGGTGTTGGAGAAGGCTCTTGAAAGTCCCTTGGATGGCAAGAAGATCAAAACAGTCAATCCTGAAGGAAATCAACCCTGAATATTCACTGGCAGGACAGATCCTGATGCTGAAACTCTAATATTTTGGTTACCTTATGCTAAGAGTGGACTTATTGGAAAAGACCCTGATGCTGGGTAACAGAAGGAAAAAGGAGAAGAGGACAAGATGGATAGATAGCATGATCTAAACAATGAACATAAAGTTAAGCAAGCCCTGGGAGGCAGTGGAGGATAGAAAAGCCTGGCACTATGGTCCATGAGGTCAAGGAGAGTCAGACACGACAAAACGACTAAACAACAACAACATATTTAAACTGTAGTTTTGTACCGTATAGCGTCAGCTTGCAATTGAGCTTGTTCTCTATATTTGTATATGCCTGGTTCATCCTGTAATTTCTCTTCACTTCCTTGTTGTCAGTGGCAAACTATAGAGTTCTGGCCATATCGTTGCCACCATCATTGTGCATGCACCGCAAGTGTATTTAAAGAAAACTTCTCACTTCTTTTTTTTCTGCAATTCACCCCACATGACTCATATTGCCAGATTCAGGGGTGGCTCCAGAACCATTGACATGTCCACACTGTCTCTTGCACCTAACCCACCAACCACCCCCGCACATTGACCGGAGTGACCAATTAATCTAGCAGGTCGGATCTTGCGGGAATGATTTAAAGACGCTTCCTCTCCCTGCATGCTGCCTCATTTTACACACATTCCTCAAGCTTGAGGCGCATGTTTCACATTGTTCAGGGAGCCAATTGGTTCTTTGCAGGCATGGGAAAACACAGTACACTTCCTGCAGTGAATTGTACTAGCTGCATCACAGCTTTGTTTGTATTGCTTTGCCTTCAGATATCACAGTGTGTGAGCTAGGGATGTCACATGACTGCAGTATATGTACATTGACAAAAAGTACTTGAGCCACTTATTTATGCTACATAACATAGTTATATAATTGAAATATGGAGAAATACGAAGATCAATGTAAAAAATTGTATTTTGGGAGCTTATGATACTTTAAGTGCCTACTTTATATGGCCAACTTTAGCACTTGAATTTAAATTACTGCAGATTATTTCCTTCCAGTAAATAGAAGTTAATGGTTTTTAGGTTCTGGATGTGTCACCATAAACGCAACTGCTGTCTAATTGTAAATACTCATAAACTTTTCTGACTACACAAGCAGGTACATTTATGCCGTAACCTACCAAAAAGACCCATCCTAGTGGTCAAATTATTGAGTTATCAAGGTTAAAAAAGACTGATGTCCATCAAGTTCAATCTCTTGCACCTTCTACAGTGTGGACACTGTGGATGGCAAAACAAGACTCCTGTGCAAATGTTTACAATTTTGTTATCATGCCAATGCTTGTCTAGATTGCATGTTTGACTTTGACTATTCTTAACATCTATGGCCATTTACATACCAGACTAGGTTTGAGAACACCAGGCCATCCAGTATCAACTGTTTCTAAACTGTCCGTTGCTGCTTGTTTAAAGTTTTGGCAGCTGAACAAACAAAAATAAACCAACACAGGGAATTAAACTGATAAGGAATTTGTTATTGAAGTAAAATGGAGAAATAAGTACCCACAGACATAAAATGACAGCTAAAAATGGTTGGATCAGGTGACAAGTTTTTATCATTGGAATGCTACTGACCCTGCTTGGTCAGCTGTACTCTGGGGGACATCAATCAAATGGGCTGGAAAGACACTCCCAGTCAGTCATTCATTACTGTTTTTTATGATATCATTATACTCTTAAACAGCATGTTATCTTAAAGCAGAGCTAAACCAAACAATTTGACTGTTTCCCAAAAGAAAAACTAATAAATTAAATTCAATTAAATTATTAGTCAAACATATTAAACTGCAGCCCCCAGCCCTACCATATTGTTATCTTTTTCACATTATACCTACTATCACCTGCTACATTCAAGGCTTGCCTCTGTGCTTATGTCAGCTCTCATCTGGCCTTTCAGTGTCATAGCTGGTCAAATTGCAGCAACATGGCAATTGCAGACCTATTTAGAAGGTAATATGGTGCTGCCTTTGGCTGCAGAGCATTGGAGGATTTATTTAGCTTAAAGTCTAATATTAGGCAGCTGATTACATCTTGTTAACATGAGAAGTGATGAGAATTGAAGAAACCAAAGCAGGAATGACAGACTCAAACTCTGGGTTGATTTGCATAGAACATTTCTACTGAGAGCCCACACAAACACAATTGCAGAAAAGATAATTAAACTTTGTTTACGACATTATAGCAAAAATTATAACTTACAATATTTTCCACTGAGATTTATGAATTATTAAGTCACAGAGTAGTGTAAGGAAGTGTAGACTTTATCAATTGGCAAACAGTCTTTATCAACTGGTTGATAAAGTCAAAGAGAAAGAAAGAAAGAAAGAAAGAAAGAAAGAAAGAAAGAAAGAAAGAAAGAAAGAAAGAAAGAAAGGGCTGCATGTGACATAAAACATACCAATTTGACATGCATAAATTAGAGCATTATAACATATACTTTTTTGGATACATGCATCTTTTTGCAATAAACTGTATAATGTGGAAAACGTGAAGGTTAAAATACATTAACCCCTGGCAACCAACAAGAATTAACTTTACTCCATGTGCCTTGAAAAAATAGGAACAAATCACTTCAGCTTACACACCTGGTGTATGCTTGTGGCTCTACAAAATATATGTGTGAGAATTTGAAGTAAGCTTTTTGTTTTGTTTTTTCCAATATTTACTTTTCTACAGATTTTTTTTTTTTTACAGTAGACACCAAGCTTTTAAATCAGAGCTTGTTGTAACATAAAATTAAATTGGGTCTGAATGCGTTTACAATGGATTGTCAATGTACATCCATGAGATACCCTTTGGTGTTATAAGCCACTGGTTGCTGGACCCATCTGGTTTACAAGTAAGCCTACTCTGAAGGGTATGGGCACCTTAAACAGTAACACAAAGATAAAAAAGGAACACTTGGTGGTTGATGATGGCTCTAACTTCTGAGTGGTCCGAATACCTAGATGTGATTGCATTGCGCCAAATGTCTCAGTACCCATGCCTTTATTTCCAGACATGGCTTTGTTTTGTGCAAGCCCAAACATTGAATGCAACATTCAGGAAACATATAAGCACAGATTTACATTTCAAGAGCCAGAACAGCATGTAGAGCACAGGTGGAAAACCACATAGATAACTAGTTAACTCTTCTTCATAAACAAGCCATTTATATAAAGTCATATTAAACAAGATCTGACATTATAATTGTTTTTACAGTTCTGTCCCCCATGGGACAAAGTACAAGTTTCATGTTGCTAGGTGCTTTCTAACCCTGCTATGAGGTTCAAACTGCATCCTCGCCTCTTGCTGCGATCGATTTGACAACAGCTATAAAGGAGATGGGTACATCATAACTGCAGCTTGTCTCAGCTCAGAACACCTTCCTGAGACAAGCAGCCTGCAGGAATGTAGAGGCTGATATGGTGACCCCCCCCCCCCAACCATAATTGCTGAATTCCCATAGCTACTGTAGCTGTCTCCTTTTCAGCTTTTTTTTTGGTATGGCCATGGTGGGGCTGGGGGGGCTGCAGTTTATGATAAAGTACTACAGTTACTGTGTCCCACAGGGGACAGAACTATAAAAAATTATAATATCAGATCTTCTTTAATGTGGCTACTCTGTCCCATATAGGACAGAGCTGTAAGAAAACTATCACGATAGATCTTCTTTGAACTGAAAAAAACAGGAATCCTAAAAGTTAACAAAGTCAAAAGGATTTTAAGGTAATCAAAATCATAACTGCAATTAGATATTCTGTTTTTAATAATTTTCTTATGCTTGTTTCTAATTGAAATTAAGTCAAACCTGCTTTCATAAGATGAGTTGTTTTTTCTTAATTTGTCCCTAATTTATTGACTAATAAATTACATTTTAATTATGTTGCACACATTTTTTAGTTGAATAGTGCACTGTATTATATATGGCATAGCATAATCAATTCGATTTATTTAAACTTGTCTCTTTTCTAAGCATTCATTACTTCTAACACTAAGTTCACATATTTTAAAGTATTTTCCACACATGGCTTATTCGTGCAAATTTTAGAGCAGTGCTTCCTGAATGTAAGTGCTAAGTAATCTACATAAAAAAGAGTAAGCCTAAGGCTGATTTGAGGGGCTGGAAATACAAAACATTGCTTGCAGTACAGAGCACTTGAAAGGTATGCTCAATCATGCATTAAGAGACCTTTTGCAGTCACATTACAGTTTACTAGTTGTATTCAGTTAATTTGCTTTTTGTTTTTTTTTTTTTACTTGCAGCACATAATTACTAATACAGGCTGCCAGAAAAAGCTTTTAAATTTAGTCTTACCACAAATATGTAATAGTATAAGTTTATGAGGTTTTGACTTATGAATGTATGATTGTTCACTTTTCCAATGTTTCTGGCTCCATAAATAAAGGCCTGTTTGAGTTAATAGTCCAGCTCTTACCATGGCAATCTGAATGCTTATATGTAAACATTTAGTCATGTTCCTGTATTATCTGAGTAGCAAATGAGCAAAGCACCTTTAGATAGGCTATCCCTGTGCAAATAAGCAGCAGCTGTGCTATTGTTCTAGGTCTGCAAATAAATATAAATTTTAATGACCCGGGAAAGAGAAAGATAAAGTGCATAATGCTCAAAATGTCTTTTGTGCCAAATTTAATTTCATGGTAAAACTGTAGTTATAATTTTGTTCTGAAGTATGTTAGTGCAAATCGGCAAACCTAATTAAAATTATTTTTGTAATCATTCATAATGACACATTTTGCACTTAAGCAAGAAAAATATTGTAAGGCTATGCTTTTTCATGATTCTTCCTACATCACTTTAACCTAGTAAGTAAGCTGTTATAGATGTATGTTTATTGGATAATTTACAAAAAAAAATGTAGATTATATGCCACACTTTTTATTTATTTTTTCACGTGTGCAGGCAATGAAAATAGGTTCTGGGTGAAAATCACAACATTGACACTAATGTTTGATTCCCTCCTATGTGTATAGGGATTTAAAAAAAAAATGCATGAGCATTATCACTGATCACACTGAAATGTATGGGGCATTTAAAAAGAGCTTTAGCCCCTAGAGTTAATTTTGCTGTTAACCCCCTTTTATCTTTTTCCCATGGTTATGCTTAAATAACATACTCACATGCCCAGCAAATTCAGCATTGTCCTGCTGTGATCAGCTACTCCCCCACCACAAACCAGTTCCCACACTACCATATTCCTTTCTGAAGGTACAGTATTGGCAGCTGGCTGTTTCATCTGGGTTTTTGCATCTGGCCCCTGATGATGCGCTGGCAGATGTTCCCTCTTCCAGCTGCTGTCTGTAGGCTAATACCTCCTGGAATATCTGACTTGGAGGCTGGATCTGGGACAAGTCATTTTTGCAGAAGTGAGAACAGAGGCGGGAAGTGGGCTCAAGCAAAGAAAAGAAGGATTAAAAAAAATGTAAACAAAAAAATAAAAATAAAATCCAGTTTTAGAACTGCAGGGGGGCAGGGTTGAGAACCTGAAACCAAAGAAGAGGCTTAAGCCTGGAACACACTATTCATTTTTTCTGTTCAACCCAGAAGGTTGACTGGAAAAAAAACTGTCAGCTCTGGTCGGAGCTGATGTACTAACGATCCAACATTAGTACGGTGATCTCCCCCCCACCAGAACACTTCGATCAGCACTTTCAGCCAATGGTTTTCCAGCATGCTCGTCCAACAGAAGCTGGCTTCTGTAGGCCAGCTTCTGCCAGACCAGCTGGCATACAAACAGACTAAATGTTGGACGGTTTTTATTGACACTACCCGATGTCGGCCTGCATTCGGCCAGTGTGTGCAAGGCTTTAGAGCAGTAGGTAGGGTGTTTCTGCAAAGCTTCAGGCTGGATTGTGTAATGATAATTGCATTACTTGAATGCCCAATATATAGTGAACGGTTATTAAATTAGCCAAGCACACAAAGTCCCATTTACTTATTCTTGTTTTTAAATGGCTAAAGCTAGCATTCAACCTTTAGCAGATAAGGTTCAAAACACAGGCTGGCAACCAAAATTGAATACAGAGAAAGCCCCTGCGCTATCACGTAAGGAGATGGTGTATTTTTGAAAATACGGGATCGCTGCAGCTCCTAGTTCGGGTTAAACAAAAACTGTGGAAGCCGCAGTGCCTTGCCAAGGTTTCTCTGTATACTGCAGTCCTAACTCTATATTTGAGAGTCTCCAAGTTGGAGCATATATAGCAGTGGATAACTTATGGGCAAGTACGCCTGGAGGGAGCCCACTATTCCTTAAAGGCACAGGGACACATTAGATGCCCAGCAAAAGCATAATAGCAGCTGAAAGCATCCAATATGTCTTCATGACATATCCAAGCTATACAAAAAGATGCTAACCTCCCCAATTTATGACCAGCCTTTGCAGTAAGGTGCCTATGATAATGCTTTGCAAGAATTTACTGGGGCAACATCTAACCTCATGCGTTAATTTGTATAAAGGAAAAGCTTGATTAATAAGAGTAAGCCAAAAAGTTATAGTTAGGGGGGCTTGTGTGTTTTTAGAAAGAGATTCATCATCAATATATCCAAAGAGACACCTCAGTGGATAACAGAGCTAAAAAAAGCAGTGACTTCTGACCAGAACGTTCTTATTAGTTGACATTCCCACATCATATGATAGAATGTGCCCACTGCTAAAGAACATCTAGAACACATGGGGGAGGGCATTCTGTGCAGGCGGAAAAGGAATGGAGTATAGTAAGATCTATATAAGAATTTAGTCTGTATAACTTTATCTCTTGCTGAACAAAAAACGCATGGACCTGTATCGGGTGTATTTCCTGTCAGATTTCCTCTGTGAGGTTCTGTATGTCTGAGCGCTATTTAAGTTCCGTGCGATTAAGTCTGTCAGTTGTGGAATGTAACAGATATTAGTTTGGAATGAGAAGGGTCGTGGGAGATTAGTTTCACTCCCTTTTTGAACCAAAATGCTCTGTCTGTCCATTGATAGAACTCCTGCAGACACTGATTATTCCATAGTGGAGCATTAGGGGAGAATACAGCAGTCGCACCTCATGGGAGCAGTTTGGAGAACTTAAAGATCTGCAGTGTCATGGATAAGGTACTTGTGCTATCCCTGCCCCTTGTGGGTTGACGATGAAGCAAATTCTGTAGGGACTCATATGAAGTAGGAATGGCAGCTTCTAAGGCTGTAGCAGCATTATTGCCTTCTGGGTAAAACCACCAATGGGCGTGGGCCAGTTGGGAAGCAATATAATAGGTTTTCATATTAGGAAGTGCCAGGCTTCCTTCCAGAATAGGCAATTGCAGCGTATCTCTAGCAATCCTAACAGCTTTGCCTCCCCAAATAAAAGCGGTAAGGATGGAGTTAATCTCTTGGAATCTGCGTTTAGGGATATATACCATGGAATTACTCAGTATGGGAAGAAAACGTGGCAGGAATATAATTTTAAAAATATTTATTTTGTCTAGTAGGGTTAGAGGTAGAGCGCACAAGTCTCTAAGGTGCTTTTAAGTCTATTAACAAACTGGCCCAAGTTATTCTTTAGATATAAGGAGATAGGCTGTTGAACTATAATACCTTAATAGCGGAAGGTCATAACAACTTTTAACGGACATATTGGTGGTTGAGAGATTGAGGCATCTTGGTCTAACTGAAATAGGAGGGATTTTTCCCAGCTGACTCGGAATCCTGAGTAGTGACCAAGTCCCCGGATGACACTTAGTAAATTAGCGAGGGAGGCTTGAGGGTCAGCTAGATATATAAAAAAATGTCATCCTCGTAGAGGGCCACCTTTTCTTCCAGTCCACCAATCACCAGGCCAGTAACAAAGGAACATGGTTTTATCAATTCAGCCAGGGGCTCTATCGCCATTGCAAAAAGCAGTGGCGACAGAGGACACCCCTGCCTAGTGCCTCTCATTATTGGGAAAGATTCAGAAATAAAGTTATTCACGCTGATTCTGGCCCTAGGTTTGTTGTATATTAGATGAATCCATTTGAGGAAAACGTCACCAAAGCCAAACTTCGCTAGCACTTAATGTAAGTACGGCCATTTGACCGAGTAGAAGGCCTTGTGAGCAGTATCCAGTGCTAAAACAGCACTAGATCCAATGTTGTCATGTGTGGCCTACATATTAGTAAAAATCCTACGCAAATTGGTGGAGGTAGAGCAACCCAGTATAAATCCTGTTTGGTCTGAACCTATAATATTAGAAATGAGGTCATTCAATCTGCGGGCTAGAACTTTAGCTAAGATTTTTACATCAAAATTAATTAGTGAGATAGGACAATACGATTAACAATTGAGCTGATCTTTATGGGGTTTTGAAATAAGCACAATCAATGTTTCCGACACAGAGGGTGGTAAATGCAAAGTTATAGACCCGAATCAGGTGTGGAATTAGAAGCTCCCTATAGTGTGTATACCCCTCTATTGGGAATCCATCCAGACCAGGTGTTTTATTGTGTGAGAATGATTGTATAGCTTTTCTAATTTCTTCATATGTTAAAGGAGTGACTAACAGTGAAGCTTGCTTTCCGACAATTTAGGGAGGTGAATATCAAAAAAGTAGTCAGATAATTCTACTATGGTATAGTGAGCTCTGGTAGTGTATAAGATGGATTAAAATGTGACAAAAGCTTCCACTATGTCTTTAGTTTGTTCCACCATGACTCCTTCATAGTTTTTAATTCTAGGAATAGTACAGGACTGAAAATCAGGTCTAGAGGGTTATGCCAGAAGGCGACTATTCTTGTCTCCAAATTTAAAAATACATTGATTCTGATATAGTCGCTTTCTCTGTGTTTGTTCTAGGAGTACTAAATCCAGAATTCTGGCCTTGTGTCTTCAGTTAGCATAAGTGTCAGGAGTAGGGGTGGCAGAATGTTGAGCCTCTGCAACATGAAGTTCATGCTCCGTGTCCATCAATTTAGACTGGGATGCCTTACGGGCCTGTCTAATAGCTGTGGAAAACGTGCCACGTATGGTGGCCTTACAGGCATCCTAGGTTATAGGTATGGAGGCACTATTGCTGTTAGTAGCCCAATACCAAGATGTCTAATAGGTAATGGAAATACTTGTTTGTTTAATTGGTTTAGTTTATTGTTACTTACATTGCTCTGTATTCATTATTATAAGGACCTTGGACTAAGCTCCTACTCCTTTCCATCGTCCTTTACCTGCTGTACAATAGTGATGTCTCGAACATAAAATTCACCGTTCGCGAACGGCGAACGCGAACATCGGCGAATGTTCGCAAACCGGCGAACATTGCGAACCGCCAAAGACTTTAATAGGCAGGCGAATTTTAAAACCCACAGGGAGTCTTTCTGGCCACAATAGTAATGGAAAAGTTGTTTCAAGGGGACAAACACCTGGACTGTGGCATGCCGGAGGGGGATCCATGGCAAAACTCCCATGGAAAATTACGTAGTTAACGCAGAGTCGGGTTTTATTCCATAAAGGGCATAAATCACCTAACATTCCTAAATTGTTTGGAATAACGTGCTTTAAAAACATCCAGTGTGTGTATACGATCAGGTATGATGTTGTATCGATCAGGTAGTGTAAGGGTTACGCCCGCTTCACAGTGACAGACCAAATTCCCCGTTTAACGCCCCGCAAACAACCCCAAACAGACCAGAACCGACCAAAATGGGACAGGAACTGGGCTTTAAGGGTTAGGGTTAGGTTTAGTGTTAGGGGCTAGGGTTAGGGTTACGGTGAGATACTTAGGGTTAGAGTTAGTAGCCCTACCCCTCTAACTCTAACCCTAAGCACTAAAAATAACCCTAACCTTAGCCCTGACCCTAACCCTAGCCCTAACCCTAGCCCTAACCCTAATTCTATTTTTTTTTTTCTGGTTCTAGACATGCTACAGAGCTGAAACTTCACAGGTACACTTTTTAGACCCCCCAGACAATAAATCCAAAGAAATTTTTTTTTTAAGTTTTCCAATAATTGGCTCTCTATCAAAAATGACAATTTCTAAGAACTTTTTTTGTGTGATTTAGTGTCTAGGGGGTCTAAAAAGTGTACCTGTGAAGTTTCAGCTCTGTAGCATGTCCAGAACCAGAAAAAAATATCATTTTTCAGTAGAGCAGGGATGGTGGGAACCCCTTTTACACCTATATGATCTTTTTTTCTGGTTCTGGACATGCTACAGAGCTGAAACTTCACAGGTACGCTTTTTAGACCCCCCAGACAATAAATACAAAGAATTTTTTTTTTAAGTTTTTTTTTTTTTTTTTAAGTTTTCCAATAATTGGCTCTCTATCAAAAATGACAATTTTTAAGAACTTTTTTGTGTGATTTAGTGTCTAGGGGGTCTAAAAAGTGTACCTGTGAAGTTTCAGCTCTGTAGCATGTCCAGAACCAGAAAAAAAGATCATTTTTCAGTAGAGCAGGGATGGTGGGAACCCCATTTACACCTATATGATCTTTTTTTTCTGGTTCTGGACATGCTACAGAGCTGAAACTTCACAGGTACGCTTTTTAGACCCCCCAGACAATAAATACAAAGAATTTTTTTTTTAAGTTTTTTTTTTAATTTTTCCAATAATTGACTCTCTATCAAAAATGACAATTTTTAAGAACTTTTTGTGTGATTTAGTGTCTAGGGGGTCTAAAAAGTGTACCTGTGAAGTTTCAGCTCTGTAGCATGTCCAGAACCAGAAAAAAAGATAATTTTCAGTAAAGCAGGGATGGTGGGAACCCCTTTTACACCTATATGATCTTTTTTTTCTGGTTCTGGACATGCTACAGAGCTGAAACTTCACAGGTATGCTTTTTAGACCCCCCCAGACACTAATCCAAAAAAAGTCATGCCTGCCACGGTATATATCAGTGGTGGGTGGGCAGTGGCACTGCAGTGGGCACAGTACACTCTGTGGACCTGACAGTCACTGGCACCCAGGCAACTGCAATTATAAAAAATATATATATTTTTACTTTGCAAGCTGCTGTGCCACCGTATATATATCAGTGGTGGGTGGGCACGCAGTGGCAATACAGTGGGCACAGTACACTCTGTGGACCTGACAGTCACTGGCAGCCCAGGCAACTGCAATAATAAAAAATATATATTTTTTTTCAATTTGCCACAAGATGCTGTGCCACCGTATATATATCAGTGGTGGGCAGTGCACTGCAGTGGGTACAGTGCACTCTGTGGACCTGACACAGCACTCACTGCAATTATGACAGAGGAAAAAAAAAATATTTTTTAAAATGCAAGGTACTGTGCCACCCGAAATGAGTGTGGTGTGCACACAGTACAGTCTGTGGTGGGTCTGTGGCACAGCGGGCAGGCAACTGCAGTGTACAATAGATATATATATATATATATATATATATATATATATAATAAACAGGCAAAAAATTTGGGGGAGCATACCCATGTATTTCCAAAGCTGCTGCAGCTATGAACCAAAAGACATGTATATTAAAAAAGAATAGCGCGCAAATGCAAAAGAAATTACTACCAAATCTGAAGAGAGTCCATAAATAAAAATGGGGGTTTGGTCCCACCATATGGCCATATCGTGCTCAAGCCCACTACTGCGTCAAAGTACCCCATTATCAGTGGGTCCTACACTATCCATGAAAAAGAGATGAATCCAGCCTTTCTAACCCTTGGAGATAATACTCCTTTCTGGGAAAAATGTGCAAATGCACTACAGGGGACTCCTCCTATATCCACTTGATGGTGGACACTGATTAAGTACAGGTGTATGTGGGGGGTGGGGAGGGCTGCTCAACCTCGATAGTCTGGTCAGACCGAATACATAATAAACAGGCAAAAAATTTGGGGGAGCATACCCATGTATTTCCAAAGCTGCTGCAGCTATGAACCTAAAGACATGTATATTAAAAAAGAATAGCGCGCAAATGCAAAAGAAATTACTACCAAATCTGAAGAGAGTCCATAAATAAAAATGGGGGTTTGGTCCCACCATATGGCCATATCTTGCTCAAGCCCACTACTGCGTCAAAGTACCCCATTATCAGTGGGTCCTACACTATCCATGAAAAAGAGATGAATCCAGCCTTTCTAACCCTTGGAGATAATACTCCTTGCTGGGAAAAATGTGCAAATGCACTACAGGGGACTCCTCCTATATCCACTTGATGGTGGACACTGATTAAGTACAGCTGTATGTGGGGGGTGGGGAGGGCTGCTCAACCTCGATAGTCTGGTCAGACCGAATACATAATAAACAGGCAAAAAATTTGGGGGAGCATACCCATGTATTTCCAAAGCTGCTGCAGCTATGAACCAATATATATATATAAAAATACTCAATTACCAGCCCTAAAAAGGGCTTTTGGGGACACTAGATATGGATATATATATATATATATATATATATATATATATATATATATATATATATATAAAGAAAGAGAAAACTCAATTACCAGCCCTTAAAAGGGCTTTTGGGGACACTAGATATATATATATATATATATATATATATATATATAAAAAATTACACAAATACCAGCCCTTAGAAGGGCTTTTTGGGGTGCTGTCAGGATGCTGTCCTTACAGCAGTAGTGGACCAAGAACACTGACTAGCAAGACCAGGAACACTGACTAACAACTGTCCCTAGCTATTAACAGCAGCAGCAGCAGCAACACTCTCCCTGCTCTCACTAACACACTGTTTCAGAATGATCTAAGATGGATGCTGCCCTTGCTTATTTATAGGAGGTGGGAGGGAGGTATGCTGATTGGCTGGAAATGTGCCTGCTGACTGTGAAGTTCAGGGTCAAAGTTTGCCTCAATGATGTATTATAGGGGGCGGACCGAACATCGCATATGTTCGCCCGCAGCGGCGAACGCGAACATGCTAAGTGCTAAGTTCGCCTGGAACTGTCCGCCGGCGAACAGTTCGGTACATCTCTACTGTACAACTTTTCAAAAAATGTCAATAAAAATATAATCATCACTACAGTGCAAAATAAACAGTAGATTACCAGCTCATAGATCAGAAAGCATAGTTACATAGTTACATAGTTAGTGAGGTTGAAAAAAGACATCAGTCCATCCAGTTCAACCTATGATGTGTGTGTGTGTTTGCTGTTAACCGTACATTTTATACCCCTGTACGTTGTGGTCTTTAAGGTGCCCATCTAATAGTTTTTTGAAACTATCGATGCTCCCTGCTGATACGACTGTTTGCGGAAGAGAATTCCACATCCTTACTGCTCTGACAGTGAAGAACCCCCTACGTACTTTAAGGTCGAACCGCCTTTCCTCTAGTTTTAGTGAGTGGCCACGTGTCTTATTGTATTCCCTTTCTCTGAATAGTTTGTTCCTTATGCTAGGGTCGCCAGTATAGTATTTGTACATTGATATCATATCCCCCCTTAATCGTCTCTTCTCCGGAGAGAATAAGTTCAGTGCTTGTAGTCTTTCCTCATAGCTGATGTCCTCCATTCCCCTAATTATTTTTGTTGCCCTTCTCTGGACTCTTTCCAGTTCCAGCACATCCTTCCTGAGGACCGGTGCCCAGAACTGGACAGCACACTCCAGATGTGGCCGGACCAGAGTCTTGTAGAGAGGGAGAATAATCTCTTTATTTCTGGAGTGAATCCCCTTTTTTATACATCCCAGTATTCTGTTGGCTTTGCTTGCAACGGCTTGGCATTGCATGCCACTGCCAAGCCTGTTGTCTACCAGTACCCCCAGGTCCTTTTCCATCCTAGACTCACCCAGAGGTCCCCCCCCCCCCTAGTGAGTAGCTTGCTTTCTGGTTTCTGGCACCCAAGTGCATTACTTTACATTTTTCAACATTAAACCTCATCTGCCATGTAGTTGCCCACCCCATTATTTTGTTCAGGTCCGCTTGTAAGGTTTCCACATCCTGCATAGAAGATATTGGCATGCTTAGTTTAGTACCATCCACAAATACTGAGATTGTACTAGATATCCCCTCCTCTAGATCATTTATGAATAAATTAAACAGGATTGGCTCCAGGACAGAAGCGTTTTCTTTCCCTTTATTTTAACCTGGTAATACTGAGATTTAGGCTCTGTTCACACTAGTGTGACTTGTCATGCAACTTTGGACACAAAAAGTGACATGACAAGCCGCAGTCCATTGATTTCAATGACACTCGTTCCGATCTTTGCGACTTAATGTTTCTACTTTTATGTGACTTTCTTGTGACTTGAGTGCCAGAGAGTGTAAGTTCGCATGAAAGTTGCTTCAAAATTGCATCAATGTCGCGCTGGAAATTGTGCGACTTTGGAGTCACACTAGTGTGAACCTAGCCTAACACACTCTATGACACACTTCCTGTTCTTGGGCGCCTACTCTCATTCCTCAAGTGTATGTATGGAATAACCATTGTAGTTATTCAGACTGGACTTTAAACATGTCTGTCTTTGTTTATCTCCAGTACATGTATGGTGATGAAGTAAGTAGTTACATAGAAAAAGATAAGATTGTTTTTTCTTCCAGTTCATCTCACAGGAAGTAACAAGGACATTGCATTTCTGGCACTATCAATAGGTATTCTGTACATTTTCCTAGCCTGAAAAATGAAAAC
The DNA here is from genome assembly GCF_965119305.1 of Pelophylax lessonae. Lineage (NCBI taxonomy): Eukaryota > Metazoa > Chordata > Amphibia > Anura > Ranidae > Pelophylax > Pelophylax lessonae. The sequence continues at coordinate 431,395,845 of NC_138772.1, read as the reverse complement.
GAATGTAGCCACCACATCTACTTGATGATAATTATCAGAAGGACCAAGCCATTGCTGTGTGTAACTTTGACTACAAAGAGATGTCTCTTTGGAGCATCCCGTGCACTGTGAATTTATTACTGTACTTCTTCCAGCTAATGACAATGGTCACTTTTGTGTTAACAATGTTGAAAACTTTATTTCATTAAAGTTTACAGATGTAATAAAATTGTACACTGTGGCATTTTCTTTAAAATTCAGCGCTATGTAACATGCATTGATGCTGTTATAGCCACAGTTAAACTGCTTAAATTTTTGCAAACGTCTATTTTTTTTTCCTCAAGAAACAAAGTCTCCTTTTACAGCAAGAAAATAAGCTTCTGCATGGTATTTAATTTCCTCACTAATGTGCTGGTATGATTAGTTTTAGTCTGTTGCTGTCAAAGGGTCTAATGGCAGACGTTTACTGCACACTGTATTCCTAGCTGCACTGGCAGCCAAGGAGTTAATCTGACCCAGGGAAAATGTATTCTTAACCAAAGGAAGCTTTATAATGCAAGTAGGTTAAAACATGAGTTAGAGAGCCTCATGGCCTCTATTTGTTCAAAGGCAAAAAAAAAAGGTTAAATAGACCTCACCTGGGATAATTTGTTGGTTTACATTAACAAATAATTGATGTAACGTTCCTTTATTTTCTGAAGCCACCATGTTTAAGCAAGTTTACCTAAACATTTATGCCTATTACACACCACTAGTTTTGTTTTATTCAACCCAGGGTGTTGAACAAAAAAAAACCTGACAGCTCCGGTCAAAGCCATTGTACTAACCATCCAATTGCTATGAGGAAGCGTAAAGCCGAAACGTGTCAGCATTTGTCATGTTGTCACCGCTATCCATGCTGGAATAAAGAATTTTACTTGGAAGAATCCTTTTCGTGTGCCGGCTTTATTCATATAACAATGTTAGTACAGTGATCTCTCCTGCTGTTCTATTGTGTTCTGACAAGGGGACTCCCCCCCCCACCCCCTCTCAGGCATTGGCTGAGAGCAGTTATCTGGACCCGTCGGCTGCTGGTTTTCCAGCATTCTTGTCCAACAGAAGCCTGCCATTGACAAACTGGCTGCTATATTGAATCGGCCAATGTTGCCCGACATTCAGCTCGTGTGTACTAGGCTTTAATCTCTTGCACAGAATGATCACAATTATTTGAAACCATATATTTCATACATTTAAATCTATCGAAACCCGTTAACAAAATTTTAACATGGTGCAGTTTACCAGTCCTTCAGTATGTTAACTAAATTTATTTCCTTTTTTCAGGTGATTTTTTTCCCCGTTTCCCCTTATGAAATCGCCAGAAACATACTTCCTGTCCTAGGGTTCCTAGGGTTATGATGCCCATTGATCGTACTATGTCTGTAGAACGGGAAAGGGTGTTAGGACTACAGAATACTTCCCCTTTCTCCATTCCAAGGTGCTCTGTAGTTCAGAGATCAAATCTGAACAAAGTTGATAAAAATATTAAAAATGGTTGTAAAGATCTGACATGAAAGGGAACAAATCATATTCTTCTATAGTGTGTACTTGCCTCTCTCCAAATCATTGGGTGTGATTGTCTATGTCACAAAGACATTAGTCAGCAAATCGCTATGTGGAATAACTGACAACCAAATTACTTTGTACTACACATCTACAAAGTCCAGTGGATTTTAGAGATGCTTATATTGATCACATTACTTCTATCACATTGTTTGCTTTCTTCAGGCTATATGTGGTCACTTTGAAGCTGTATATATGTTTGCTAAAATACATGTTGCTAAAATGTGCATTGTTCCTAATCAGGTCAAAATGTTGCTACATTAACAAAATAGCTATTGTTTTTATTTTTTGGTACTTGACAATAAGCAGAAACGAAATGACTGTAAACTTGACACGACAACTATTTGTTATAGTGCTTCCAGACAATGAGCCTGACTGACAGCAATGTTTGAATGAAAAGTTTTGACAAGTCAGTTGAATGCACTTCCTTTATGCAGCCTTTCGCAAAGTCAAGTTTACTCTGTGTCATTGAATAATGATTTCTAGGTAGAATTTTTCCACTTGAGAGGAGAAAAAAAATATACTGAGGGAAAAAAATGTATTTTAAATGGATCTTGAAAGCAGTTGGGTTGTAACGAAATCTTAAGCATACACATCTGTAGAATGTCAGGGGTGTTTTCAGCAATTCAGCAGCAAAAGGATCTTATTTTACCAGATGTTGGAATGCATTCCAAATACATTGCATTTACATTGTATATAATATGTTTCATAACATATTGCTTGAATAAATGTTAGTTGTAATATTTGGAATATGGGAGTAGTGGCACACCACTCCGCTTTTAATTTTGTTTTAAACGATGAAACAGATGCATATTTGACATTACAACACAATATGGCTGATGGTTAATAGAAGGGCCATGGATGTTCTCCCTTGTCTTCTTGGGGAATTATAGACTATAACAAAAGTTGTAATGTTGACATGTTGCAGAATTCATATTTGCATGGCTGTCAGAAAAGATTGGTGCTGAAAGTGTCAGTCCACCCAAAAGTGATGTTTCAGTGAATGCCAGTAGAAATAGAAATAACACAGGTTTTTAATTTCTCCTGGGAACTCTTCTAGGGAAATTTCTGCACCTGCAGAAGATTTTCTACAGCTGACTTTGTAGGTTATGAATCTGCGATGGCTGAAACATAATTTCATTTTAAGTGTTATTTGCTATATGTTTTGGGGAAGGCACCAGCAGGCATACCATGGCTAGGTGAAGAGCCAATATTTTAAAGAGGGCAGGCTTTCCTCTGAGGTAAAACAATATCAGAAAGGTTACTTCAAAAAGTTATATAAGCATGTCTCAAATGTATCCTCAAAACTCACTCTCTATCCTTTTAGATTATGTCTCAGCAATCATATTTTCTTTCGCCTTGCTCCTATAGCAAGAAACAATGTTTATTACTCAGTGAATCATCATCAGAAGGCTTCTAAAATGTGTACATGGACAGGTAGTGGGAGGTTAGTTTTAATGATTCAAGTGCAGCCCCCAAAACCACATATTTCATGATTCTTTTCCCTAGACACCATGTAAGGTTAGGTTCTTGGGAATCAAAGAAACAGCATTGTTTTGCTGGGAAAGAACTCAATGTGTGCATGTGGAAAGTAGCAGAGAGAATGTGGAGCTTGTGGACTGTGGACAAAAGTTAGGAAGCTGGATGTGAAGTTGTGTCCTTCTCCCTACTTACAAGAATTCTGGTGTATGTGAAGTCTGATTAATACTGATTAATTAAGAGTACTGCACTTTTGCAGATATTTACTCTCTAAAGGAATAACAACCATAATAATCACAAAATGGAGTTCAAATTATAAGACTATGGTAAAACAAAATCTTATAACTACATGCTATGTCACCTAGTTCTGCCTAACAGCTAAAGTGGTTGCACAATATAGTACAGATAAATTAGTACATTTTTGGAAAGTTCTTCTAAACAATCAACTTAACATAGACAATGTAGCAATGTAAAAAGTATTATTAGAGCCGGTTCACACTGAGGCGATCCGACTTCGGGGGGCGACCTGTGAAGTCGCGTGCACCGCTGTGCACGCGACTTCGGCACGACTTGCAGGGACTTCACATAATGGAAGTCTATGCAAGTCGCTCTCAGGTCGCTCCAAAGTAGTACAGGACCCTTTTTCTAAGTCGGAGCGACTTGTGTCGCTCCTATTAGAACGGGTCCTGTACTACTCAATGGACCATGACCGACCGCGACTTGTCAGGCTGACAAGTCGCCTGACAAGTCGCGCTAGTCTGAATTGGCTCTAACTGTTACAAAAAAGGACCCTTATGCTGAAACTCCGACTTGGATACCTTCAGTTATTGACTTGGGTAAGGACTTTTGACTTTCCTGATTTGCTTACTACTTCTTAGTTAGTGACCCTGAACGTACTAAAGTCAGAGATCTGCAAAGCAGCTAAGTAACTTTCATCTTCAAGAGGAAGTTGAAAATGGCAGCTTCCTATTCTTCCTTGTTTTGAAGGCAGAGTTTACTAAAGTGTTGTAGGTAAAGCACAGATACAGTGTATTCTCATTGTGGGTGCTAAGTGGCAACTTTCAAGGCTGAAGGCAGAACAGCTTTGTAAAAATGTTAGTTAGTGGTGCAAACATTCAAACTGATATTTTGTTTTTCCTGCTAGGTTTGATGCACATTCTTTCCTTGGATTCGAAGGCCTTTTTTTTTTGTAAAAAGTGATATCTTCATTGGATGCTGATTGTCTCTTGTAGCTGAATGTTGGAGATCTTGGTTTGGGAACAAATCAGAAAGGGGTGGAACAAAGCAAAAAGTGGTGGGTGGGCAACTTCTAAGACTGTATAGAACTAAAACAGTTCTGTAGTGGGGTAGGTGGGTAGTACATATTGTGACAAGCAAAACCAGAGGGCCTGGAGTGTGGTCTGCTGCTAAGTTTGTATGCTTATCAGGATGCTTATCTTTTTCTTTTTGGTCTCCTGAGCTTGATCAGGCATCCTGCCCACTACTACATGCCATGATTTTTCATGGCTCGAAAATTAGTTGCCCTAAATACAAGATAAGTGGGGATATGGGGCATTGTCTTGAATTGTAACAAACAAGTTGTAGAGGTGTCTTGTTGGGGCAATAAAAGTTGATTAAGGCTTGCCATATACGGATTTCTCTTGAACCAGACAAATTCTGAGTTGTGCGTGGCCCTGCATGCACCACTTTACTCACCAAAGTCGATCGAGCAGGGTGAAAAATTATCGGCTGAACAGTGACTACATCCTATCAGATGCAGTCACACTCCTGCAGTGCCACTGTATTTAGGCATATGCAGATGCATTGGCTGCTGAATAAAAAAATTACTATTAGCCTGGGGATAGGGAAATCAATCGAAAGTTAAGCTGTGTACAGCTAGCTTAAATCTTAAAAAATGTATTATTGGACTGACTTTTTTTTTTGCAGTCCTTTACTTTCTGAGCTCAAACAGTATTTTGCTTGTTAGCAGTAGAAGTATAATAGTCATATAAAATGGTATTTATGGAAAAACCTAAGTTAAATTAAATCTGAAAGTTAAAAAAAAAATACCAGCCTTGCAATGGTGTTCCTTTTGCAATTCAAGGGTTAAATGCTCATTTTTGCCTAGGTTACCTTTAAAAAGCACTTTTATTTACCTTATCTTTCACTCCCACAGGCTCCCTCACTCCATACAACTGGTACCCGAAAAGATACTTCATCCATCAGTCGCACTCTAACATCACCACACACAATGCAGAACCAGCAGTACTGTATTTTAAGTGAGGGTACTGAGGGCCCACCCACAACCCAGAGCATAAGAGAGAAAAGGAGAGTGCTGGCTGAGAGGGAAGTGAGGGATAAGGTAAGTAAATACACTTTATAATCATATCCTAAGCAAAAATGAGCATTTAACCCTTGCAGTGAGGGAGGAGCCCCACTGCAAGGGTCATTTTTTTTAAATCCCTAGAGTTCAAGTTTAAGGCACCATTTAAAGCTGGGTGTTTTGAATCTACAAAATGCTCAGCATTAAAAATGCTGTTGTTGTAAATGGTGCCTGATCATACCTTAGTGCTCACCTGTCACTAGACACCTGTTGCTCAGAAAAGTACAGTAGCTTCTTTTCAGGCAAGTTTGGCATTTTTGTCCCCCTTAGAATTCATTAGAAGTATCTGAAAAAAACGTTCAAACATGTATGCTACTTATAGTTTTCAGACGCTCCTATAATAAGAGTCTATGGGGCCAAAAAATGCAATCCTGCCCCAAAGCAGCTGCTGTACAGCAAATCACAACTAAAATGCATACAAAAATGCTCAAAGAAGTGCAAAAAAAAATAAAAAATCTGGTGCAGCTGTGCATGGTAACCAATCAGTTTCTAACTTCAGCTTGTTCAATTAAGCTTTGACAATAAAATGATAATTGGTTTTTATGCAGAGCTGCACCAAATTTTTCAGTCTCCAGTTTTACTAACTCAACCCCACAATATTATTATATTGTCTTCCTTATACATAAAGTATTTTGTTTATAAATGTGTTTGACCAGAGTTGTAGAACAGTGGCAATTCTCATGTAATGACCTACCTTTGCTTCAGCTTTAAAGGAAAGCTTTACCGGGAGAAATATGGAAGTTGTTATTCACTAAGTATTATGCTAACCCTCTGGATTCCATCTTTTAGGTCACTGACCTAAAACAAGTATACAGGTCAGGAAAAACAGAATAAAAGCAGGACTTCTTATCTGCATACTTGTTCTGGGTCAGTGACATAAGCTATTTAATTTGCAGGGTTCAGGCTACAAGCATTTTCATAAATGGGCAATGGTAGCCTCCATGTACCTTTCAGGAAAGGTTTCTATAAAAAAAAAAGAGTGTTAGCTAGAGTTGGGCTTTGCAAAGTGCACAGTCTGTTTGCCTTCCGCAAATCCATTTCCCAGAGTTAGCAGCCTATGACAAAAAAAGAAAAATAACATCTCTTCTGGTGGGATTTCCAGATATTAAAATTGTATTACGGAGGGAACTCAGAAAAAAACTGATAAGTTAATGCTAATGACAGACTGCGTCATATATGCATTTTTTTGACAATAGTTATATTTTAAAAATTATTTAAATTGCCCTACTTCTTATACAGACTGCCAGTAAAGTTACCAGAAGACCAGCAGGCAATGAATAAGCTCCCATCCCCAATATAATCATTTGACTTTATTGAAACTCAGTGTTCTGCCATTGGAATAGCTTTATTGTTCTTTGCACTAGTAGCTTTAGATTGAGTCCCATTAAACTAGGCTGCTTGGCAAAAACATTTACATTTTATGAGCATTATTAATTAAACTAAATGTCTTATTTTGTTAATTGACTATTTATATGCATGCATTTTTGTTTTTACTTTAGGCAATGTATAGCAGCAACATAAATAGTGAACAAGAGTTTTATAATGTATCACAGTAGAATGTTAAAGCATCAATACTTAATGTATTTCATTTCTGCATAAATGCTCCCTAACTGGGAAATACAGCAAATGTGAGCATAGGAATATAGTTATGCAGGTTTCCAAGACCATTCTACTTGCTTGTTAATTCACCACACACCATTCCTTTGAAGGTTTAAAGAAAACCTTCTATTAGATAAACAGAGGCTGCTTTTGCTGACCTCTTTTTCTCAAACGTTGTGCCTGAATGTACTTTAGTACATAGGTGGAAAAAGTTGTGACTTTACTCTTTCCTCATCTTCATACATTTTTCAGGTCAAAGGCACAAAGCCAGAAGTCAGTATAGCAACCAGGCAGTTGGCATTATAATAGGATCCTCACGGGCTTATCCTGTACTTTCTCCTGACAGGTTTACTATAAGGACTCATTTACACCTGAGTGTTTTGAAGCTTAAAGTTACAAAAGGTTCAATATCTAAAATCCCTTTTATTTCAGTGGTGGCAGTTCACATATGAGCATGCAGGTGCTTGAAGCTCAAAGCCTGATGCTCCAAAAGCTACAGTAACTACTTTTGGCAAAATAAGCATTTATAGCCCCTTGAATTTTAATAGGAAGACCTGAAAATGCACCAATCAAGTGTTTTCGTGTGTTTTTTCAGTGGTTTTCTAACCTGTAAGAACTGGTCTCCTTCATCCAGTGCTTTCCATTAGCAAAAAAAAAAAAAACATGAAGCTTGAATATATATATATGTAAAAAATGTGAAATATGCTTTCAAAATGCTCGTAAATATGAATATCGTAAATATGATATGTGTGCAAAAACAGCTCCACAGAAAAGCCTAAAAATTGTGTGAATGTAGCATTAAAAGGGGTTTTTGAATTCTGCTGGACCCTAATCTTTCTTTTGTCTACTAATGAAAACTGTAAACTGTATCCTGAAACACAGGAAGACTGACTGTTAAGAATACAAATAAATACTTGTTATGTTATTCACTCAGTTAAGTTGAACAAAAATGAAGTTATAACTCACTTGTTTGCACATGACAAGACTATTTAGACCTCCATATTAAACACGCAAACCTACCTGTATGATAAAAAGGGGAGAGAGAAGGAGCATAATAAAATATAAAAGAGGTTAATATGTTAACTTATCAACAAGGGGCCATTGGCTACCAAGGCAGGTCTTCAATGTTGTCTACCAGACAGCAACCAGCTGGTAGACTTGAAGCACATTGGCAGGCATGCAATGGTTGCCAGCCTGTTTAAAAAGGGCTGCAATGGGTAATTTCAAAAATCACTATGAAGTCTTTCATTAAGCTAGTTAATGGAAAGTAATTGCTGGACTTCTGTGAACTCAAAAGATAATATGAAAGGGTGTTAGAAAAATGACTGGACCCTCTCTCGCCATCACCTATAGTGCAGCTATTAAGTTATGGACGCCAACCCCTTGTTCTTGACATTATACCACAATTTTTTACTTTATAGTTTTGTACTTTTGTACTCTTTAAAAATTTCCATAAAAATTTGTTAAAAAAAAAAAAAAAAAATGACTGGACCATACTGGTGCTGCTGCCTCGTAACTACCACAAGACATACTGCATACTCAGAATCTGGGAGACAGTGTGTAATGTTGGCTCACCGACCAGCAACTTTCAGATTTCATGTGACGTCAACAGTGGCAGTTTCTGTATATGGTTCTTTTTAAATCAGATGGATTATCATGGCATGTGTAGTCACCTGTATGTATACGGGTTATTAGTTTATACTTTGTATTCTCCTTCTTCTTTAACATGACTAATAGTGGGCTGTAAACCTGATTTTAATAACTAAACCAAATAACTATGTTAAAAAAAACGTATTGGATTCTATGGGGGCAACACATGCTATCCTCAAATCAGTCACTTTGATAACTAGGCTTAACAATAGAAGCAGAAAATAAAAAATAGAGAGCAAAATTAATAAATAAACTGATGGTGTGAAAAAAAATAGCAAGTGAAAAGGATATTGCTAGCAAGCAGAGGCTGAGCATGTTTAATATGTGTACTGTCGATTCTTCTTAGATATATATACATTACCTTATGAGAGCCACATGGAAAACTTGGAAAAGTCTTCTAATGCTTTTGCCTTGTAAACAGACACCAATGTAATAGACTTTCTTTATTTTACAATCAATGTGCATACCCTAGGGGGGTTTCTGGGCAACTATCATGTGCCCTTTACCCCTTATGCTTGTTTATATCTCAGATGTAGTAGCCTAGTGATGGAATATAACCTAATAATCAAGCACTTTGTTGCACACTTGTTCTTTTCAATTTCAGTAATAGGACTTATTTTTTCCCCAAACCTATATATGTAAAACACTGTTTGATGATTTATATAGAAACAAAAACCATCAGTTACATAACAGTAATGTGTTGTGTCAGGGGATTTGGACAAATAGTCAAATGGAAAGAGAAGGAAAGCAATTTTGAAATTGCTTTTGTAGGATTATATTAAATACAGAAAGTCTGTGTTTTTAAAACAATGAAAAGTGCATTTACAAAATGTAGGTCACACAAACACTCTATATTTCCATGAAAATACAGACTTGCGTGTTTTGCTGGCATCAGACAAATTTATATGCTTTGTACAACCACTTAAATCATTAATACCATAGGGAATCTCAATGGTTTTCTTACATCTTGTGCTGAATAAAGTAACATATCAGCAAGACATTGTTAGAGCAACTGCAACCTTTAAGATGTGATTCATTCTTGTGATAAGATAATAAATATAGCTATTGGGTATTGGAATTTAAAATTGAATTTAGTCAAACACTATGCCAAAATGAAAAAATATCAAGCGACATTAATTAAAATTAGGTGCAGATGTCAACAATGTAGTTGCCCTCATCGACCAATCAAATTTCTACTTCTGGCATTTTAGAGTAGTCTGTCTAATGGATTTTGATATCTAATTTACTGCTATGCATTATTGCTCATTTCCTGCTTAATAGCCATTGCTTGATTGGCAATGTTTACCAGGTGTAAGTAACACCAACAATTTATACTCTTAAGTCTATCATTCTATATGACTGGAAAATTAAATCAATCTGTTTTAGAGTCTTAGTTCTTCACATCTTTTGTTAGATAACCATCCATGAGTTAGGTAGGCAGCAAAAACTCCCTTGATCTAAAGGGTGGTACATAGGGGCCAAATATAGAGCGACATTGGATGTTTCAATATAAACCAGCTGACGTTCAGCCTACGGCACGACCGAAAAAGATCTGTTGATTGGCATCTGATCAGTGCTCTCAGCCAATGGCCAAAGTCCAGCACTAGTACTGGTGCAAAAGGAAGGGTTTGGGACCCACTGATTCTGCTGGCGGACAGTTAAAAGACAAAAAAGGACATAATCTCTACATGCAATGTAAAGTACATAAATGTCCATAGGAGAATGTCCATAGTAAGCAAAGTCCATGCACATCTCACTTGGGAGGCAGCTCTGTATACAAGCGAGAAGGTGCTTTAAGGCAACTAGAGAGAGAGCACCGGTGCCAAACTAAGTGCAGCATGAATGGCTTTATTAATTAAAACAGAAGTGATGGTACTCACAAACATAGGAAATAGCAGGGCATGGGTATAGGCCTCAAGGAGGAGTGCATGCTCTGCAAACACGTCGCCTACGGCACCCCATACCTTCTGGGAAGTGACGTCAGGAGAAGGCACCTGTGCATTCCATGGCCAGAGGAAGTGCTGCAAACCACCGGCAGTGTCTCCAGAAGCCATGACCGCTGGAGGCCATCCTGAACTCTCACTCCATTGATGGGGATGATTTCTCACTACGCCTACCATGGTTTTATGCCCTGCTATTTCCTATGTTTGTGAGTACCATCACTTCTGTTTTTATTTAAAAAGCCCTTCATGCTGCACTTTGTTTGGCACATGTGCTCTCTCCCTGATGGCCAAAGTCCACCTGTCAGAACACAATAGCTCATAAGGGGAGATTGCTGTATTAACATCAGATAGTTAAGGCAGTAGCTCCTCCTAAACTCTTTAGTTTTTTTTTGGTTGAAGGAAAAAAAAAACTGTGTGTACTAGACTTTAGAGTTTGCAGGTCTGAACAATATTTCCATGCATATGCTTACCCTAATACAGTATCACCGCACCTTTGCAAAACTTTTTTGGCTAGAGTTAAATCCCAGGTCAAGGAAGTGGATTTAAATATGGGCTTGGTTTATTCCAGATTTGGCAATACTGGCAAGGATTTGGCTGATCAAATTTGGGCTTGAATCTTCTAATTTTTATTCATAAGATGTTTTTGGTGGCTGTAGCAGACATATAAGATATGACAGCTGAAAAACATTGTAGCTGGATGTAATTGCTGTATCTTCTCTAAATGCATTTCTTATATGGTTTTCATTTTTAAACAGGAGACAGTTGGACACAGATGCCACTGAAGGAGACATTTGAATGTGTTAAAGGGAAGTAGAAACACATTCACATATCCTGTTCCTGAACCACCATATAAGGGATGCTGCTAGAGACTGCAGATTGTGCTTCTGCATGTGTAAAAATGTAGCTACTCTATGCATCAAAAGAATATATAAGCCATATAATTTGTAGAATGCAGTAGCCTCATCAGCAGCTGGCATGTTTTTAGCTTGGAAAATACCATCTTTAAAATAAAATGTTTAAGGATTCAGGAGAAAAACTGAATTTACATTTTTTTTTCAACATGAATAGGCAAATGTGATCAGTATAAAAAATGAATTGATGTAATCTTTCAAAACAGAAGAGCATGAATATGGATGATTCTGCACAGAGGAAAAGTTCTGCTTATTTTAATGAGAAAACTAATTACAAAGAGGTAGACAGCTATTTTGTAATTGCTTATTCTCTTCAGAATGTTAAAGGGTTATATACAAGTCACTTATAGTACATCATGTGATGTCATTGCCAAGACAACAGCCCGATTTTCCGATTAGAACCTATTGTGGAATTACTGTAATGTTATGATTGCACATATTCTCATAGTATTTGCCTTAGTGTTTTTTTTTTGTTTTTTATTTGTTTGTTTTTATGTACACTTAGAGTGGCTAAAAGTGCAGATTTCTCCTAAAATTGAACAAAGATTCAACAAACACATATGACAGTTATAACATCCTTGGTATAAGAATGGGTATGGTAATAATTATTTTCCATTTTGTTGGAAAACTTTTCTGTACTTGTTTTTACAGAAACATTGTCAATTGGAGGTAGTGTTTAACATGTTACAGTTTACTGATGACAGTATCTTTACAATAAATTCAGGATTGGTCACTATAGACTACTGCACAGTGCACATTGTTTTTTGCTATATTGAAATACAGCTAACAGTCTGACCCTGTATTAAAGGGAAGGTATAGTTTAATTTAACTACCTCGCTCCTGGGGCAATTTTTAAACATTTTCACACACGTTAAAATCTGAATTTTTTTGATAGAAAATAGCAAAAAAAATGTAAAAAATATTTTCATTAAGTAGATGTCTTGCCGAATACAATGGAGCTAATTAAATTTTTTGTTGCATTATTTTTTTGTAGCTATTAATTAAGTGCATATACAGTATCAGTAAAAATGCAGTATGATTAATTTTTTTTCACTCAACCACAATCCAATACCCATGTTTTGGTAAAACCAGTTACACCAGTTTACCAGTTTACAGTTGACCATGAATTATGGCCCTAGAATTATTGCTTTCACCCTGATGTTTGTGTCAGTATCTCAAGTGTTTGGAGAAATCATTGTTTATATACTCATACATGCTTTTATTTTTTATCACACTTTTTTCATTTCATTTTTTTGCTATTACATGGGAGCTAACAAGCCCTCTCTGCGATAGCATGGGCAGGTGACAGGTTCTCTATATGGAGACATTAGGAGTCTATTAGACCAGATTGTGCTTGATTAGCTGCTTCCCCAGACACAGCAGCTAGAGGATGACAGCTCTAAACCTAGAAGTAAAGAAAGGCTTATCACATCCAGGTTCATTCATCTCAGAGCAAAGGCTCGGTTTGGCATCCTGAAACTGTTTACAATGGTCCATGACTCTCCAGAGAAACGGAAAAACCCAGGAACTGTGGCGAGGAAGGAAGAGGGGGGCTCACTTCACAGTGCAGTACAAGTGATCAGGTAGACTCTATAGACAGCAAGCGGCTAAGCAAGCAGAAATTTTGAGTTGGTAATTGTTGATGTGACGTTCACATTTTGCGCATGCTTGCCTTTCACATTTTTGTATTAAATATAAAGATTTATACATAATAATCTCAATATACGATTACCTCCTTTTTCAGTATCAACCATAAAGTATTGAATTTCCTATTACGTTTTGCTCCAGTGACATTGGTTAAAAAGAACAAACAGAGCAAGTGATTCTCCCCAAGAGGAAGCTAGAAACCAATAAAAACCAAGTAGGAGGATTCTGCTTATTCCATTCCCCCTAAAAGAGATTTTGACTACATTTTAACAGTTGCTTGGATAGGATATGAGTCATATTGGTGGTGCATTGTTTTCAAGTAGAGACTATGCACTTATCAAAATAAATGTTCAGAATGTTCTCTTTGCAAAGTGAACAATTAATGGGCTTACTAAGGTGTACTATAGTTGTGTGCACTTTAGTTAACCAATCATGTTTTTGCACAATATAATTACAAGTTATAAATTTAAAAAAAAAATGTTTTTAAAACATCAGCACTGATAAGATTATTTACATTAGTTGGCTCTCTTTTACTTTATATCTTAAAAAGGGGATTGAACAGTCTGAACATTTAAGGTGCCAGTGCACATGATAGTCTTCTGGCAAATTAGATCATTGTAGACCTGCTCTGTTTACAGTGGTCTAACAAGCAAGACAAAACTAACTCTCTCAACTAATCAATTTCTGTTCAGGCCAGAATGAAATGAACAGGCAGATTGGAAAATCTGATTTCACAATGACCCCATTATTCCTTATTTCTCTTTAATAACCAGATGGTAGCTATTTGGATAATATTCATTATGTTGAAACCAATGTGTTTCAAATAATGCACAATGTCCCATAATACATGCACTTGAATAATGTACACCTGCAGACCTTTAGTGGGTGAAAGCTAAGGGTCTGTACTTAAAAAAAAAAGATATTATTATAAAATATTCAAATCTGATACCCTGCACAATTTTTTAAGTTTGCCCACTTACAAAGAAATGAAGAAACTATAACTTGTATAATAGGTGTATTTTAAATGATTGAGACAGAATATTAACCAAAAATCAAGAAAAAGCACATAAAACAAAAGCTATAAATCGAGTTGCATTTGATCCTCAGGCAAAACATGACTTGGTACTTAAGGAGATATCCTTTTTTGCCAAGCACAGAGGTTAGAAGTTTCTTGTAGTTGTGACCAGGTTTGCACACATCTCAGGGGAGATTTTGATCCACTCTTCTTTACAGAACTTCTCTAAATCTATAAGGTTTCTTGGCTGTCACTTGGCAACTCGAATTTTCAGCTCCCTCCATACATTTTTTTATAGGATTAAGGTCTGGAGACTGATGAGGCCACTCCAAAAATGGCAATTTGAGTTAATGACAAAGCACACAGTTTTGGTCTCATCTGACCACAGCACTTTCTCTAAATCATTCTCTGAATCTTTTAGATGTTCATTAGCATGACTGTACATGTACCTTCTTGAGGAGGGGGACTTGCCATGTTTGAAAGAAGAAAAATGCGGACTATGGCCCTAAGAACACCATCCCTACAGTCAAGCACGGAGATGGAAACATTATGCTTTGGGGCTGTTTCTCTGCTAAAGGTACAGACCAACTTTGCCGCATTGAGGGGCCATTGGATGAGGCCATGTATTGTAAAATCTTGGATGAGAACCTTCTTCCCTCAGCCAGAACACTGAAGATGGGTCATGAATGGGTTATTCAGCATGACAATAACCCAAAACATACCACCAAGGCAACAAAGGAGTGGCTCAAGAAGAAGCACATTAAGGTCATGGAGTGGCGCAGCCAGTCTCCAGACCTAAATTCTATCGAAAATATATAGGGGGGAAATAAAACTTTGAGTTGCCAAGCAACAGCCAAGAAACCTTAAGGAATTAGAGAAGATCTGTAACAAAGAGTGGACCCTCTTGAGATGTGTGCAAACCTGGTCACTAACTACAAGAAAAGTCTTGCCTCTGTGCTTGCCAACAAGGGATTCTCCACCAAGTGCTAAGACATGTTTTGCTTGGGGATCAAATACTTAGTTTACTCATTGAACTGCAACTCAATTTATAACATTTGTATCCTGTGTTTTTTCAGGATTTTTAGTTGATATTCTGTCTCTATCATGTAAAATATACCTGTGATAAAAATTATAGACCCTTCATTTCTTTGTAAGTGGGCAAACCTACAAAATCTGCTCTAGTTTTTCTTAGATAATTGAACAAGTATTCTGCACTTTCTTGCTTTAATTTATAGATTAGGTTAAAGCTAAAGAATAGGTATGATTTTATTGAATAGTTGAATTTGTCCAGCTTGGACCGACATAAGTATGCAAATTCATACCTGAGCTTTTGCTGTGGAAGTTTATGAATCACCTTAGTAGTCTCCGCTACTACAGTGGTAGCAGCTGCCTCCCTCCTCCATAGTAACCACAAGATGTCTCGGCACCTCTTTACAGAAGGCCTACAGAAGGCCTTGTATTTATTTATTTTTTCATTAATAAAAGGGGGTTGCTTTACAAAAGGCAAATATGGTTTTCTGCTTGGAAAAGGGAAGGGAAGTTGAACTTTGCAAGGGAGTTGCCCCAGATCTTAGTTAATGTGATGACATTTTATTTTGCAAAGAACACCCAATCACATGCAAGTAAGAAATAACAGCATTTTTGCTTCCATACAAATGGATGATGGAAGTCATCACCTCCTCATGCTTTGGGTCAAATTCCCTTTCTTTGTTTTGATTTTTTTTATGGCTTCTTTGCACATTTTCAGTGACCTTTCCCTTTATTAAATAAGCCCACATTTGAAGTAAACATCTTGCAGCAGTTATATGCAGTTATAACAGAGCACTGTGGCTCTGTTATTTAGAATAAATAAATGAATAGATTATTTTGTTAATTTATTTGATAGGTATGTATAGTTACTAATCAATAAGGGACTATTGATAGTGCAAAATAATGTGATGAAATACACAACTCCGTGCAATACTTCAATAAAGTGCCTATAATGCTGAAATAGTCCAATATATAGTGTAATTAAATTGGAAAGGTGCAAATAGTGCTGAATAGTCCAATATATTGTGCAAATAAAAAGGTGCTGGGGATATTGCAAATAAGTGCTAAAGTGCTCCAAAGTGCCAGACGTCTCGATCCCCTTCTGGGACCCTACTCACCAGAACTGTTGAACCCCGTTGGGGTCAAAGGAAGCTTATCAAAAGGAAATTCCCTCCAGGATGGCTCCCTGTTATGACCTTGTATGAATAAAAAGATGCCCTCCCACTTGGTTTTTTGATAACGCCCAAGAGGGAGGGCAAAACACGTCGGCGTAACTTCCGGTGCGGCGGAGTCTGACGTCACTTCCTGGTTTCCGTGGAACGCATGCTGATGCGGCACTCCCGGAACTGATTTGTACTACAGCGGTGTATGTTCTTTTATATGCCTGATTACTCCATTACATTGTAAGTAATATTTCTTTTAAACGGGCTTCACTATGTGGAACTTCAATTTTTTTGGAGATGTCCAGGGCTATTGCATGTAAGGGGCCGCAATTACAGTGAGCTGTAACTGACCCTTCAGCTCAGTTTCTCAGTATTATTCATACAAGGTCATACCAGGGAGCCATCCTAGAGGGAATTTCCTTTTGATAAGCTTCCTTTGACCCCAACGGGGTCCAACAGTTCTGGTGAGAAGGCTCCCAGAAGGGGATCGAGACGTCTGGCACTTTGGAGCACTTCAGCACTTATTTGCAATATCACCAGCACCTTTTCATTTGCACAATATATTGGACTATTCAGCACTATTTGCACCTCTTCTATTTAATTGCACTATATATTGGACTGTTGCAGCATTATAGGCACTTTATCGAAGTATTGCACGGAATTGTGTATTTCATCGCATTATTTTGCACTATATTATTAGTCTATATTGATTTGCTCATTATCATATTTTTTCTAGTATTTATGTACTTTTTAATTTGCAAGCGCTGTGGTTTTTGTTAGTTAATTTGTCTGAGTATTTCACTTGGTGAACAGCAGCTGCATCACTCTTCCACATATTTACACGTAGCGCGAGTTTTAAATTGATGTTTTAGTTTAATGTATAGTTACTAACTTTATATTTGTCAGATCTATACGTAAGAATTAAATAATTGTGCATGCATCTGTACTTCAATGTCTTTTACAAAATAGCCAAAGTCCCAAGCATGCTTCTTTGTTTAAAAGTTACACCATTTTAATACCTGCTATTACTCGGTAGTTCAATGCCTGGCAATAGTGATAAAAGCTTTTGCATTGGATTTTTGAATGGTGGAGGTAGAGCAGCATGATTAATCATTAAAAAATTGCGATCTCAATTCAAACCCCCTCACAATCTTAATCCAGCATTTCCACGATTCAGTGCAGAGCCGTTGTTTGCTCAGAGCTTTAAAAAAAAAAAAAAAAAAGATAGCAGCAGGCAAATGTTTATCAACATTGCTCAGCACTGAGAGATAAATGGAAACATTGTATCATTTGGTTCTTTTAGATCAAAGGGATGAACTTTGGTCTTCAAATAAGGTCAGTTTACAACTTAAAGACTAAGCCTTTTTCTGACACTTGTTGCTTACAAGTTAAAATCAGTATTTTTTTGCTAAAAAATTACTTAGAACCCCAAACATTATATATATTTCTTCAGCAGAGACCCTAAAAAATAAAATTGCTATTGTTGCAATATTTTATGTCACACTGTATTTGCGCAGCAGTCTTTCAAATGGCATTTTCGGGGAAAAAATTTAACGAAAAATAAACAGTAAAGTTGGTCCAATTTTTTTAGATAATGTGTAAGATGATGGTATGCTGAGAATCATGAGAGAATCATGATCTTTAGTCTAAGCAAAAAAATCATGATTCTTATTTTATCCAGAATCGTTCAGCTCTGGGTGGAGGTGAAGCTTTGTGCAGCAAGTGCCAGGCTTAAATCTTCACAAGTTGTGGTATGTATCTCAGGATATCTTCAATCATTAAAAAGCCTTGTAGGCAACTTTGTTTGGAATTCAGTTAGGTTCTGGGCCATGTGTAAACTGGTATTTCTTCTCTGTGGGCAGTTTTACACTTTCTGCACAGCTTTGAAGTGGCAATGCAGCTGTCTGTAACAGCCATGACACTTGTAAAACCAGGAGCTAAATGCAGAATTAATCAGGAATAATATTATCTCAGCATCTGAGATATAAAAAGTTGGGTTGCATCATTAGTGCTGGGGAGAGTGTCTCCACTATGGCAGCCAGTGCACGGTGGTGTTCATACATGTGTAAGGTTTGCTTTTCAGTACAAACCAGTTAAAAACGGATACCATTTAAAACATTGAAATGGGAATAAGGCATAAAAAAGTTAACATTTTATTGTATTATTCCGTTTTTGGAATGTTGTACTCTGCACCTAGTTTGCCCCCTTTAAAATACAAATGTTATATAAATGAATACATACAAAAATCAGCCACATGAGAGAAAGTCAGTAATGGTGCACAGAACAGATGCTGCTGGTATAGGTTTTTTAATAGACTTTGAATCTGTTCAAAGATATTTACTGTATACTACAGTATATACAAAGAAACAAGCAGTTCTTAATAAAACGTTCTTTAAATTCCATATATTCTAATATATTATGCTCTTTCATGTATAAGCAGACATCAAATAATTCACTGCTGTATGCATGGCTGTGGTTTAAATTGATAAAATATTCAGCTAATCATAAAGCATTCATAAGGTTTAATATAATAAATGTGTTTTATCTGACCCATAGCAGTTTGCTCAGGCAGCAATATTTGTATATGTATTTTGGTTAATCTAGACCTTATCATGTATTGCATGATGCTTTACCTTTATTACCATTTTTTTATTCATTTCTTAATGCTTCATCCATAATGGCAGAGAAGTCAGTTTTTTATGTACATTTTCTTTTAAGCCAAGTTTGCATCATGTTTTAATGCAAGTAGAGCTCCAATCCAATTAAAAAGGATATTATTCTAAGATAAGGGGATGTTTAAAGTTATGCTGTAAAAAAAAAAAGAAAAAGAAAAATTAGTGCTACACATATAATCGCAGGCCTCTATTACCCAGCATTTACGGCCAAATGTTTGGCCATTCTGTTTTCTGGATAGCGACAGAGCTTGCTTCTACCATGGCTCATTTTAAGTGGTTATTCGTGATAGATAATATGAACCAGTTGAAAGTCTTGGCGGACATACATGCAAGAGGATGACAAATCATAGCAGAATTAAGCATTACATATACTTTGGAATTTAGAAAGCAGTCACCATGATTTTTTTTTTTTACCTTTGTTGCATTACAGTGCTGCTTACTGAATCCTTTGCAGCCTATTTGCAACCAGTTACTGTCTAAGTGTATGCACACAAGCAGTAGCCGAACTGTATTGCTCTGTACTGGCTTTCTAATGGTGACAACGGCAGATAATGCTTGAGCAATGTGTGTCCCACAGCTACTTATGGTCTTCACTGGAAATTTATTTGATAGTGTAACAACACTGGGGAACAAATGATAATAAGGGACAAAGCATTGTCATCTTAAAATAGGAAGCGTTTGAACAAGGACCTTTATGGCAGGATTAACATGTGTTATTTCAATGAAAGCTGAAGATTAAAAAAAAAAAAAAAAAAATGAAAATCAGTTTGAAATTACTTTATCATGTTAAAGATTATATGATATTTTAGTTCATATCTACTATAATTGACTGCCAAAACTTTCAACATGCCAGCATAACGATGCATAGTTTTCTCAGCAATTATGCTTGTTGTAGTTAGTTGGACTTGCAGTGCAAAAGATCTTCCGTTTTAACTTTACTACCAGCATCTTAAGCTTTTTGCTTTTGTAAACTTGGTGATTCGTTAAGGAATTTAGGCACCTGAAATGGTGTAACATGCAAAATCATCCTTAAAAAAGAAGAAAAGGAGTAATTAACATTTTTGCCCATAGCAACCACGCTAGGGTCTAATTAACCTGCCACAGAAAGATGACAAACTATAATATGAATCTGTGTGAAACATATACACTTTCATTTTGTTTTTTTATTTATAAAAATAACCCCCCTCCATAACCAATACTCATACATGCTATGTCACAATTCTCACAAAATTACCAGAAGCATGAACAATAAACACAGTTATGAAATAAAGTGCCAATCAGCTTTCAAGATACTAGGCTGTATGATGGTATAAAAGCCATGTTTGTATCGTGTAACTAACTTGCCACAGTAGGCTTTGAAAAAAAGATTGTATCCTTTAGATGCAGCATGTTATTTTATCCTTTGTTACGACTTATCAAAGAACAGAATTCGCACAGAGGCTTCAGCAACACCATTGAAATGTCTTTTAGATCTGCTCATTATTGCCATACTGAGTCTCAACAAGTTCTACTCAAATTTCCATTTATTTAACCCTTTTACTGGAGCTATTTTTTTGCACACGTTTAAAATGCACATTTTAGGCCTGAAGATTATATTACAAATTATATATTTTCTGAAAGCAGAGACCCTGTAGAACGAAAAGGTTATAGTTGCAATTATTAATGTCACACCATAATTGTGCTACTGTTTATGTTATCAAATCTAATTTTTATTGAAAAATAGACTCAAAATAATTATAGTACACACAAACACAAAATAATACTGGTTTTTCAAGTAAAATATAAAAGATGAGGTTGCATCAAGTAAAAAGAATATGCCAAGCCTCAAAATTGTGCTTGGCTGTGAGAAACTACAGCGTCCAACATTGTTGAAGCTTTAATACCCTTTACAGCTCAACAGTTAGAGTTAATGGTGAATGTTGACCCTAGAATTGTTACTCTCCCTGTGGTGTGCACAGTGATGTGTGGCGCAGTTGTTTTTGAATGCGTGTTTGTGTTTGTATGTAGTTTTGCATTGGGGTGTTTTGTTTTTTTAACTTAATTCTATTGCTGTCACAAGGGGGGATCACAGCATATGTGATAGCTTGGTGCAGGTAAAAAGGTCTCTATAAGGAGACATTAGGGGTCTATTAGATCCCTAATGTCACCTCGGCACTCAGTTGTAGCTGATCAAGCACAGCCTTTAGCAGCTGGGGTCTGATAGCTGTGAACCTAGATGTGCTCACAGTTGAGTGCATACTTCTTCATACTTCTTCACCATTCTGATACCCCGCATGGTGGTTCCAGGCACCAGGTGGTTCCAGGTTCCAGGCACCCGGGAAGGACAGGAAAACCAAGAGTAAAAATGTGATCAGAGTTACCACTGTTTTTATGAGTTTCACTTAATAATTGTAGGAGAGGCAAAACAAGCAATGTATCTTATTTTAGACCATATATTTTATTTTTACCATGTTTTATTTAACCTTGCATAGTTTGTTTGCACCAAGCTGGTTCAAATTAACTATTTTCTTCTTCAACAGTTTTGGTGGCTGTGTGCTCAGCTACATACAATGTACAGAGCTGCGTTCTTACAGTGGGATGAGAACTTTTCATTGAGTTGGGCTGAGCACTGCTTAGCCATTCAGAAGAAGCTTTGTATTCTGTAAATTAGAACAAAGCTTCCTCTAATTGGCTGAGGTGGAGTTTGTGATGTCAACAACCTGTCTCTCTGCCTCATACAATCAGAGGAAGCTTTGTATACATTCATAGAATATAAATCTTCCTGTGAATGGCTGAGAAGCACTTAGCCAGACACAATTTTGTTTTGGGAGCAGGACGGGAAGTTCTTGTCCCACTACCAGAACACAGTGCTATATACAGTGTTTTGCTGAGGCTATGTACAGTTTATACAGTGCACACAGCTACTGGAATTGTTAGTAAAAACAGATAGTTTGTTTGTACCAGCTAGATCCATATGGACTATATACTGTATAGTTAGATGGAAACATGGAGATCAGCTTTAAAGAATATCTAAATTTAAAAACTAAGGTATAATATATTGCAGCCAAGCAGGTCTTAGATGTAGTGGCTGCGTTTATTTTCTTTTTTCAGACAAAGTACATTTTCACAAGTACTGAAATATAACTGTTAGCACTTTTCTGTACACTGAACTTCCCATCTACTTTCTGTAAACTACAAAATAAGCCTCTCTATGCAATGGAAATGAGGAGTGAACGAGTGGTTAGTGATCCAAATTAGTGGCTTGGTGACAACCTTGGCTCCCTCCATAGATGCAGTGAAGAGAGTAACCATAGCCACCAAAGGACAGGAAGTGTGTTAATTGCAGAAATGAAAACAAATGCAGCCACTACAAGGACTGGTATACAGCAGTATGTTAAACTTTTGCTTTTGTGTTTAGATACACTTTAAATTTACCCCACTGTTTGCATCTTAATAATGCCACAGAGAATTTCTATTTCTTCTTTTTGGTGACAAAATGTTTCCTTGCCCGGCATTCAAATGCTGTCTCTCACTAGCCCATTAGGAACCTGAAACAAAGGGGTTGATTTACTAAAGGATAACAGGTTTTCTTATTATAAGGGAAGTTCAGCTTTGCAAGGGAATTTGCCCCAGAGATTGGGTAAATGTGGTACATTTCACTTTGCAAAGAGCACCCAATCATGTGCAAGACGAAAAATAGTATTTTTGTACATGATTGGATAATGAAAGTCAGCAGAGCTTCACCACAATTCACTGCACCAAGGGACATTTCTCTTGCAAAGTGCAATTGTTTTTCTGTAGCTCTGGACTGTATTTATCTATGAGAGAAGCACATAGACGTGTGGGCAAGCTTTCCCTTCCAATGCGCAACTTCAGTTGCAAAATTAAAACCCTATTTGCATTTAGTAAACAACCCCAAAGTGTCAGATGGAAGAGCTTGTCTCAGCTTCATGTCTGTTAGGCTAAATTGTATATTTGAAGGTG
This sequence comes from Pelophylax lessonae, assembly GCF_965119305.1. NCBI lineage: Eukaryota > Metazoa > Chordata > Amphibia > Anura > Ranidae > Pelophylax > Pelophylax lessonae. The sequence continues at coordinate 431,372,831 of NC_138772.1, read as the reverse complement.
CAGATGTGTAACAAAACAGTTCAGATGAGAGGGGTAAAAGATCTGGGAGTTTGGATTTGGACATGTGACATAATGGAAATTGGTACAGGAGATGGAGGAAGCACAAATGGTGGAGGGAACAGTAGATGAAGGAATAGATTTTAAAGGCTAATATAAACTGTGCAGTTGTTTGTAAAGGTATAGGAAGACAGCTAGGAGGTCCATTACCTCCTAAAGAACTAAAGATGTGATCTTGTGAACTCCAATACTAAGGTCCACTACAAGAAAAATAAATAACAAACTGGTAATATGTCTAATAATAATAATAATAATAACAGTTTATATAAATATCTGTAAAATATGTACAAAATGTTATTTCTGGAAATTATGAACTGCATCCGTGATGCTATGTCTATAAATATCCCAATAACTTAATAAAAATAAATGACGTGGATATAAGGACACCTGTCTCCACCGCTTTGCTTAAACTTAAAAATTTAATATTGTGGTGCAGGGTTGAAGTTATCAACTTTGTAGTGTGTATTAATTTCTTAACTTGTTTGTTATCTCTGTATGGGTCTTTGAAGTATCCATTTTGGCCAGCAGGAATGTCTAAGCTTTGCTAGTTACGACATTGTAATTGTAGACATTTGAAAATATGTATTTGTGTGAATTTGTCATTGCTGTCTGTGGATATCTGTGGATGACTGTAGACAGTCAAGATGGCTACTATGGATGAGCAAAATGATCTGCCCAGGAGAGAGCTCAAAGCAGACCAATTCTCAATGCTCATAGTCAATTTACATCTGTTGTGATGTTGGCAGACCTTCCTGTCATTCCTAATATCTTATTTGACATGAAAAAATGCTTTTCCACTCTCTGCAACAGCTGATTAAAAGGAATGGAGTGTATGGGCGATTTCCCTATAATGTGCAAAAATGTTGGTATGCCAGAACAGGCTATTTTATGTGTTGTTGAGTGGGAGAACTGTGGTAAAAGATATTTGACTGTTCTTCCGTATTTAAATTGGCATCCTTTACTGTGTAGGAGAAGGGAAGACAGGTTGCTGCTGTATGGGTCTAAGTGATCTGAGGGCTATGTCTTTTTTTAAATGCAAGTGACATTCTGCATTAGCATCTTACGTTTAGACTGGCTGCATACGATTTTTAAAACATTCAACTAAGGCCAGCCATACATGGTTCGAATCTCGGCCGGTTCAGCAGGAATCAACCGATCAATCAACTTGGATACAACCAGCCTGCCAGATTCTCTTGCTATAGCCGCTAGCGACAATCACTGTCTTCTCCCAGGGGGAACTGCTTCCACCGGCAGCCCCCGCTGGGAGAAGACCATTGCTAATTCCTGTGTCAACACTGCGCGATAGGGGAATCATGTGGTTGCAGGAAATACATTTTCACCGTGTATGGCCTGCCTAAGATGCCGAATTGTTCAACTAATAATCTTTGGCTAAATGCTTGAATATAGACAAACAGGAACACTTTTTGCAATTTTTAATTTTGTGACTGCCTGTTCTTTCTAATCTTCTGCAATGTGCATAGTATCATATATCTTTTAGGCTACATTCACACCTGAGCGTAGCGTTTTTCGCGCGTTTTTTACCGCGATTTTACCGCGATTTTTGCGGCGGTTTTTACCGCGATTTTACCGCGATTTTTACCGCGATTTTTGTGCAGGCGTTTTTAGATTGAATAGAGATCAATGGAAAACGCCTGTAATCTGCCCAAAAAGAAGCTCATGTACTTTTTTGAGCGTTGGGCGTTTTGTATACAGCTTCAAAACGCTCAGATGTGAACAGGGGCCATTGAAATGAATAGGATTTGTCTTGTTGGGCGTTTTGAGAGCTGATCCTAGAGCAGAAAAACGCCCCAAAAACGCCCCAAAACGCCTAGATGTGAACGGAGCCTTAGATTGTACTTGCCCAGTGTGCTACACAAGTGTCCATGTTGATAACATATTTTGAAAACAGTTGTCTGCAAAGAATGATTTTTCTAAAAAGCTGACAAATAATTTTGAACAATATCTCACATTTTATCTATTGTCAGTGATAACTGTTATACCTAACAGCTATGTGAATAAAATAAATCTGTACAATAAAGGGTTCTCTGCAAACAAAACATTTAATACTCACCCCTCCCGCTGCCGACACTACCATTCTTTGCAGTAGTGTAGAGAAACTGCCAACTGAAGATCCTCCATTGTGTCCTATGGTGACATGGGGTTCAGTGAGAGGAATCACAGTGCACAGGAGGAGACCACAAGATTGACACTCCTAAAGTGCTTGATTCTGCTTAATCTTCAGCTGATGGTTTCTTCTCACTTCTGCAGTGCTTGATGGTGCAAGCAGCAGGGGGGTTCTATCATAAATGCTGATGCCACACATATTCATATTATGAACCACTTATTGGCTGGCACTCTTCTTTGCCATTCCCTCTACTGGCTTCCACTGGCCCAGCATATAAAATTCAGAATACTAATAAAATACAAAGTGTACCACAACTCTGCCCCAAGCTGCATAACCAACCTCATCTCAAAATATCAACTAAACCATGTACTCTGCTCCTCCCAAGACCTCCTGCTCTCTACTCACCTCATCATCTCTTGCTATACTTGCCTCCAGGACTTCTCCAATGAATTCCCTTCCTTTGGAACTCTCTACCCCAGTCTGTCTGTCTATCCCCTTTTCCGCCCATGGTGGCAATCCTGTAAAACCTATCTCTTCAGGGAAGCCTATTCCGCCTCCACCTAAAAACTGTACATGTACTTTCTCCATCAGCTGACTCCTCACAATTATACATTTTCCCAAGTTTTCACATACGTTTTCACAAGCAGGGCCCTCCTAACCCTCCTGTATTGAATTGCATTGTAAATGTTCTGTCTTGCTTATTTTGTAAAGTGCTAAGCAAATTGTTTAGCTTAATAATATAAATAATTAAATTCCATGTTTTTCTCTACAGGAAACTGGTGTATGGTTAGGAAAGTACCGAACATGTTTACAAAAGTTCAGAATATTAGTTTTAAAAAGGGTTTCATTAAGGGCTCCTTCACACCAAAATGTTGGAGTAACATGCAGTAAATAGATCACTTGATTGCAATATGTAGCAATGTAGATTGCATGTGTTTGTGCTTTGTGTTGCCATTATTTTAAAGACATTTTCTTTTGGGGTTACCATTTATCGGTCCTACAAAGGAATAATATAAGAAGAAGAAATATAATTCCTAACCTGATAGGTAACTGTCATACTGGGTATATTGTGAGTCAGAAGTAAAATATTCTCAGTAAAGAGCCCACTTTAACAGTGTCCATTGCATTTTCCAGCCTGTACTGGTTACTTGAAATGCTTTACAATACATTTTTAGTGGGCCATTAGGACCAAAAAGCAGCTATATTTTAGAAAACCATTTCATGACCAGTTGACAGGTACACATACATGCAACTGTATAAAAGTAAATTTGTTTGTGCTCTGTAGGAATTATAATTTTTTAAAGACAATCTTTAGAAGACAATATGTATAAGCTGTACAAATTTGGCTATAGAGTAAAGGTTTTGGCCACATGCTTTGGATCACCCAAGAATGCATGTTTGCACCTGTGGAACAAGGATAAGGACATAGGGAGTTAATGACTCTTGACCTTATAATCAGACAAGGTTTTTAATCCTGTGTACTAGGATAAACCAGCTGAAATTGTCATTTAGTGCCTATTGATTGGAGAATGTGGATCCTCTCACACTTATGGACAACTTTAGACTCAGGGGTGGATATAGTGAACAGGAATCCACACAGACAAGGAAGAGTTATTGAGGAGTTTTGCTGGCCTTTTGTAGAGAGATAAGTAAATAGCATCAGCCAGAATTCCATTGAGGTTGCAGCTGAAGCTAGTGGGGTAACAGATGATGGATATAGCAGAAAGATAAGATAAAATAGTAGTTGTGGTTACAGACACCACATATTATAGGTTTCCTTTGAGTTCCTCATGGATATATTAGCTAAGACAGTGTGCCATGCTCATAGATGGCACAATATTCATAGGAGCTACTTCAAGGCCCAAACTCTTCCATTGCAGCTTATATCAGTTTGATTGTCTTCCACAATCTGTTGAGTGTAGGGAGACCTGCATACGTCTGAAGATGTTTATGTTTACCTTCTAAATAGGTATACTTTTATAAAAGTTTCATTTGGCCTTAAAAAATTACTTTTTCTTCGCTTAATATGGTACTAGCTCCCAAATTTGACATGAATGAATAAACCTTTTGCTTGATTTAACCCCTCCTCCCCCTCCCCGTATTTATTTATTTCAAATGGTACACATACCTTTTCCTTTAGTCTTTTAGCCAGTTCATTGACATCTTAGCAGCTTCCTTGTCTTCCTTTGACAGTGGGGGGGGGGGGTTGGGGGGGGGGGGTGTGGAATCATTCTTGGTAAACTAAGCAGAGCTCACATAAAATCTCAATTCCAGAAAAATTTAAAAATTTGTAAAATCTACCTAAAAACAGAATGTAATGATTTACAAATCTCTTAAACCCATATTTTATTCACCATAGAAAATATATCATATGTTTAAGATGGATGGAAAAATGTACCATTTAAGAAAAAATATAGGGAAATTTTGAAATTGATGGCAGCAACACATCACAAAAAAGTTGGGGCAGGGTTTATTTACCATGGTGTAGCATCCCCTCTACTTTTAACAACACTCTGTAAGCATCTGGAACTGAGATCAGTTTTTTGAGTTTTTGGAGAGGAATATTGTCCCATTCTTGCCTGATATAGAGTTGGAATTGCTCAACAGTCCTGGGTCCTTCTTTGTCACATTTTTTAAGATGCGCCAAATATTTTCAATTTGTGAAAGGTCTGGACTGCAAGCCAGCCAGTTAAACACACAAACCCTTCTACTGTGGAACAATGTTGTTATCATTGATTCTATATGTAATTTAGCATGACTCTGTATGCTTCCCTGTGGCCACTAGTCATGCTGGTGGTGATAGCTTGTATGCACGAGTAGGGGATGCGCATGCGTGGCTTCTGCTGGCAGGTTCAGATGATGTCATATACTGGGCACTTGGTCAGTGCAGGTGTCTCGGTCAGGGCACATACATTAGGGGGGTGGAAGTTTGGGGTGTGAGACATGAGGTAAGTCATTTTGGGAAGTCCATTTTTGGACAGGAGCAGTGTCACAGGTCCAGTTGTCCTATTAGACCAGTGAGTGGTAATCTTTTAGCACTTTTCCACTGCAAGTACCGGCTTGGCTCTACTTGGCCCTGTTTGATTTTCCACTGCATGGTACCGCATGGTACGGTGTTGGAACACTTCGGTACGGTTTGGTATGGTTTGCTTTTCCAGTGAAGTAGTACTAAAGTAAGTGGGTGGGATAGTGGGTGGGATAACAACGATTCTCTGACCAATCAGTGGCTAGTAGTGACAAACAGTCAGCTGCATGCAAAGGATTGTGGGATATGGTACCGGTATGGTACCTCTTGGAACCACAATCGAGGTGGTACTGTTTTAGAGAGCCGTACCGTTCGGTTCCATGTAGTGGAAAAGCGCCGCCGTACCGTACCGAACTGTTCCTACACTGTACCATGCGGTACCAGCAGTGGAAAAGCACAAAAGCAAGCCGAACCATTCGGTTCCATGCAGTGGAAAAGCACCATTTGTATCTATTGCTAGCAATGCAGCTATTCAAGTTGTGCAGTCTGTTAGCTTGGTATAGCTTGGTGTATTAGTGGTCTATTGGTATATTTTTTTATAGATCCCACACTCTGACTTAGCCTTGATGCTCTGTATTAGCAGTCTACTCTGCTACTTTGGGAGCATTTGACCGGAGAGTCGATGATCAGATTTAACCCCTTGAGGCCCTACCCTGATGTATAGGAATGATTTAGGTCTCTGAACCCAAGCCATACTTACTTTAGTCAAGGTGAGAAACTGCCTCCCTGGTTTTGGAGACACAGGGGTTATGGAAAATGTGACACATGCATATCCCTTAAGTTTATTAGTCTTTAGTTTTTAACGTTATATTTTACATAGCAGATTTGTCTCTGGGCCTTTATAATTAATCCTTAATATATCAGAGGAGTATCGACCTTAAAATTGAACTTTCTTAAAAGAACATAGAGCATATCATGTAAGTTCTCAGTTAGAATCATTTTAATTTAGTACAATTATTATATACCCCATTCATGTATCTCCACTTTTAGGACCTGTTGCTTCATTGGCAGTCCTCTTATCCATCTACCTGTAATAGTTCTCATATCTGTAATTTTGTAGGTGGTACATATATTAAAATATTACAATGTTTTTCTGAAGTTGGGGTGATTCTATATTTTTATCTATTCAGATGTTGTAATAAAACTCCTGAAGAAGGCCATAGTCGCAAAATATGTTTAGCAAGATATAGCTATCCTGGGTTGCGGCAATACCCGACTTGGCATGACTTGACTTACTAGATTACACTTTGTCTATTACCTCTAATATGAGAGGTCAGGATGTTCAGCAAACCCTTGGGAATTAATAATCCAATGAGCAAAAAAATAGCATCTGTTTTGTTGTTGATAATTTTAACTTGTGATTTTATGTATTCTCAGTAAAATTATGAATTTTTAATATATTTAGTTTATAGCTTTTGTGCCTAAAAGCCAATATTTTCTTGTATCTTTAAATTTTGGGTCATATTGAGGACATGGCACAATGTATTTTTGATGTGCTCACAGTGCCACCCTGTGTGACCAATATATTTTCCAAATTTCCATGTTATTGACCTGTTGCCTGTTAACCTAATTAATTGCAAAATGTTCTTTTAGGTCTATCTTGTTAGTACCACATACTTTGCCAGCTTTTTGTCGCCCTGTCCCAACCTTTTGGAGACATGTTGCAGCCATTTATTTTAAAATGAGATTTGCAAATCATTGCTTTCTGTTTTTATGTAGATTTTACATAGCATCCCAACTTTTTTGGAATTGGGGTTTTAGTTCTAGAGCAGTGTTTCTCAACTCCGGCCCTCAGGGCACACTAAAAGGCCAGATTTTAAGTATTACCTTGGGGAGATGCAGACTAGAATACTGCAATCACTGAGCAGCAAATGATATCACCTGTGATGTATTTCAGTTTTCTTGCAAACCTGGCCCGTTAGTGGGCCCTGAGTACCGGAGTTGAGAAACACTATTCTAGAATACTGTGAATCCAGCCTGCATGAGGATGTGCCCCCCTAGGGGATATGTGATTGACAGATTGGGATCACAGGAAATTGTCAGAATAAAATGACTGTTCTGCCCAAAATGGACCGCCGAAAAGGAAGTTGGGGACAACACTGGAGCGTAGGGAGAGTAAGTAGAAACTAAAAAAAAAAAAATAAACATTCTTTAAGCATGGGGGAGGGGGCTAACAATTAAAACATTTCTGAAAATCCATTTCAGAGTCTGATTGGCCACTTTTAGCCACATGAACAAGCAGGCTTTACTACTGCTCCCTAGCTACACCAGCACAAAACACACAAATGAACTTTAACCTTCTCCAGAGCAGATGGAACATTTTGTGAACAATTATCCTTGTGTAAATGTTAAGTTGTTTACCTTTTGCATACAGTGACTAACAAACGGACAGCATATGCCAATGTACTTGCATGTTATCTGGTTTTATTGCGATTTAATTCTACATGTTCTGCAAACATTAAAAAGAGGTTATCCACATGGCAGATGTATTAAAAACCTGGCTGGGTGCACTGAGGATCAAATTTCCTTGTTTGCATTGGAAAAAAATATAGTTAAACGAGTTGATCATTTTACATATCCGCAGCAAAGCAGAATAAGAAGGCGATGCAAATAAAATAATATGGCTATTTACATACACAAAAAAACACATTTCAATTTACCAGCAATTAGTCAGTATTGGGAGTGACTTTTTAGACCTGTGTAGTAGGCAGTTATGAGAAACAATTCTGCTTAAATCCTGCTCTTTAGTATTTTAAACAGATGGCAGTGGCTTTTCTCCTGATTATAACTTTGAGGCATGCTTTACTAAATGGAATCAGCGGGGTTCATTAAGGTCCTATTTGATGTATCAGTATTATAAAAATACCATGTTAATTATACTCAAACGTTGCAAGTTACCTCCATTTTCCTGCAATCAGAAGATGAGAGAAACCCTGTGAAGCAAATTAGTCCTAATTGAAAGAGGACTGATTAATATTTAAATAAGGCATTGTGTGAGTGATTCTGCCATGAGAAAAATAGGCTGAACATCTGAATTAATTGCATAGCAGGTTAAATTAAATTTCATATAATGGGCTGGAAGATGAGTTGGCACAGTGCTGAAGGAGAGAGTACAATGGCTTTGTGTACCATTCTTTTCTTTTGCTCTTGGCTACATTCCACTTAGGCCCTTGTAGCCTTTAAGCCGTTATTGTTTTCTTTTTACAACAAACAAAGGTACAAACACAAAATTGTAACATTAGAAAAAAAATGTTAATCCTGCGAGTGGGGAAAATTTGTACAAAGGACACCTGTCTGTTTTTTACTTTTTTCCCATAACTTTTTGCAAGTAGTTTTTCTTTTTTTTAACTTTTAAAGATATGTATCCTAATATAAACAAGCTAGCATAGATAGTCTTAAAAATATTTGTTAACTTTTTAAATACCTTGTTTTTTTTTTTTTTTTTTGTTATACAGTATATGTACATGGGTGTAGTTATAACATGTATGCTATGCTTTCAGTTCAGTAACATCATTTGTTAATGTTTTCAATGCCTTATTTTTATGTTTGGGTTATACAGTATATGTACATGGGTGTAGTTATAATATGTATGCTATGCTTTCAGTTCAGTAACATCATTTGTTAATGTTTTAAATACCTTGTTTTTTTTTTGTTTGTGTTATATAGTATATGTACATGGGTGTAGCTATAACATGTATGCTATGCTTTCAATTCAGTAACATCGCCCAGTGACTGTGCTTTGCTGTTCTTCCTCTCTCAGCTTATGTGTATGGATAGAGCTCTGTCAAAAGACTTTCAGAAAAAGAAATATAGAAGTCGATTTACTAAAAACAAATAGACTGCACTTTGCAACTGCAGTTGCACTCATTTTACCCAGAACTTAGTAAATGTGGAAAGCTGTGAAGCTGCACTTTGTCAAGAATACCCAATCAGGTGCAAGGAAAATAAAAAAAAAAACAGCGTTTTTGCTTGTACATGATTGGATGATGAAAATCAGCAGAGCTTCACCACATTTACTAAGCTCTGGGGAAAATGAGTGCAACTGCAATTGCAAAGTGCACAGTCTATTTGACTTTAGTAAATCCACCCCACAGTCTTTATCCTGTGATTCATTTTTTGACATGATTACTTAGGAGGGATACTGATTGCACTGCCGAACATAAACACATTGCAATTACAGATCAACGTTTACAATATGACTTCATTATGTATAGACATAATGGGGTCATTTACTAAAGGCAAATAGACTGTGCACTTTGCAAAGTACAAAGCAGTTGCTCCAGAGCTTAGTAAATGAGCAGAAGCTCTGTAGACTTCTATCATCCAATCATGTGCAAGCAAAAATGCTGTTTTTTTTTCCTTGCATGTGATTGGATATTCTTTGTAAAAGTAAAGTGAAGCTTTACCTCATTTACTAAGATCTGGAGCAACTGCACCTACAGAGTGCAACTGCATTTTGCAAAGTGCACAGTCTATTTGCTTTTAGTAAAACATTCCTCATTGTGTATTATAATGCAAGTAAATAAAAGAAAATCACAAATATAAGGCCCTGTTCACACCTGAGCGTATTTCAGCTTGTAAAACGCTCATCTCTGAAGTCTCAAAATGCCCAACAAGCAAAATCCCATTCATTTCAATTGCCACTGTTTACATCTGAGAGTTTTGTCACTTGAAGCAAAATGCCTGAAGCTCAAAAAAGTACATGAGCTTCTTTTTTGGCAGATTACAAGCGTTTTTGTTAGATGTCAATGCCTGCCTCCAAACACCTGCAAAAAACACCTGAAAAAAACGCCTGGAAAAACCCCCAGAAAAAGCCTGAAAAAAAAACAAAAAAAAAAACCACCTGAAAACGATACACTCAGGTGTGAATGGAGCCCAAGGTGCAGCATACAATTACATTTTGAAAGCCTAGTTATAATTGGTTTCCACATTACAATGATTAAAAAAGTGAATTCATTGGAAATACATTTTAATTTTTTTACAATATGCTGCAATCTAAGAATTATTTTACATGCCATGTTTAATAATATTTAATGTCATACACACTGAAGAAGGGGCATTGTGCTATTAGTAAGTTGTATCACCATTTGACATTTTCATTTGGCAAGATCATACATGTGGTGCTTGTTGAAAATGATTGGGTTACTTAAGGGTCCCTGTAAGGGATATTTAATCCAACATAAATTACTTATGCACTTTGTTCAAAGGAAGGGTGTTGGACTTGTTGGCAGTTTTCCAGTAAAGGGCTGTTAATTACTGTAAAGCCTGTGAATATGTTTAATGCCCATGGATGCCAAAGGGAAGGCAAATATATCTGCACTCAATCTATCTACAAAAACGTGTTGAAGAGCTCAAAGGATACAGAAAGCTATTTACTGTATGTTGTGCCATTTAGAGCATTTAAATCATATTCTCTAATGTTTTTCATGTGGAATGGTGGTGCAGCACTGCGATTGGTTTAGCGCTATTTGCCTTCATGACCACCATCATTTCATTAGGAAGTCTGATTGTTTTACTTTTACGAAAAATTTTCAAGAGATTTTGGGTGCAGCAGTTTGACTCTCTGGTCTTAGATAGATAGATTTACCAACATTGCTTTTTAGACTTGGGGCAGTAATCATAGGATGGGAGCTGATGAAGGCCTCTTCCCTTTAGGGAAAGAGAGCCTTGACTGATGGGGGCATGGCCAGGAGCTAGGATTAAGCAGGAGGCTACATGGGAAAAAGTATTGGACGGAGTTTGGGTTTGCGGCTGGGCCTGAGCTCCGTTAAGAGGACCTTCCCCAGGGAATTCTAGGTCTTTTAAGAAGAAACGTAGTGAAGAGCTGCCCACCCCCCGCCCTGTTTTTTTGGTCGGTCTGTCACAGCTTTTTTGACCTTGCCAGCAGTTAAAGTTCCGGTGATGGGTTATACCCTTGTTTGTAAATTGGGGGTAGGCTGTCTGTCATGCACTGATGGTAAGGACAGACCCTCCCCCCTTCCCCTTTTTGGAATTTAGGTTGTCAATGACTAAGAGTGCTCACAGTGCAACTGTGACTGGCTCTGGTCTAAACGTGTACTGGTTTTGGTATTGGAAACGAAATAAAGCTGTGGCCTTGCCCTTTCCAACCTAATCGTGTTAAGTGTGTGTTTTTTATATGGGGAGTTACTATGTTAACTTTGTTTCTGAGCCTGTGCGCCTCAGCAGTCATGGATGCTATTACCAAGGTTTGATTTTTTTTTGGCCTATAGCCTATTACTGCCTTCATTCCCTTTTACAGTAAGATAAGGCCACTGGACACATTATCAACAGATTTGCAGAAAAGTAAAGGTAACTGCGCAGGAGCACACATAAATACAGCAACCATTAATACATCATTAAATATATTTTTGTAATGCAGGCAGTGTAGTTACTTGAATTTAACATGGTATCAGCCTCTTGCTGTCTACTGTACAGCAAAGCTAAGGGGGGAGGGGGGGGGGGAAACAGCACAAAGAGCCAGTCAGGTTTGTTGCATTGCAAGAAACATGCTGATAGGAGGAGAGAGCAGATAGGTGCATTCATCAGAGTGATGCTTCCCCTTTCAATGTTGAGTCACTTTGCAGGGGTGGGGAGGAGACCAGGTCTTCTCATCTGCTAGTCAGCACTGTGCTGTGGGGCAAAGCTGTGTACATCTCAGAACTTGATGGACAGAAATACAATTCTTTGTCAAGTACAGTAGATCTATAAAGTCTACACTCCCCTGTGGGTTTCTGTGATGTAAAAAATGAGACAAAGATAAATAATTTCAAAATGTTTTCCCCCTTTAATGTGACCTATAAACTGCACAACTCAATTGAACAACAAACTGAAATATTTTAGATGGAGGGAATTAAAAATAAAAAACTAAAATAATATGGTTTCATAAGTGTGCACACCCTTAAACTAATACTTTGTTGAAGCACCTTTTGATTTTATTACAGCACTTGACCTGGCAATATTTGCCCGGTCAATTTTGCAAAAACACTCCAAATCTGTCAAATTGCTAGGGCATCTCCTGTGCACAGTCCTCTTCAGATCACCCCACAGATTTTCAATTGGATTCAGGTCTGGGCCCTAGCTGGGCCATTCCAAAACTTTAATCTTCTTCTGGTGAAGCCCTTCCTTTTTTGATTTGGATGTATGCTTTGGGATGTCGTCATGCTGAAAGATGAAGTTCCTCTTCATGTTCAGCTTTCTAGCAGAAGCCTAAAGCTGGGTTCACATTGCCACACGGAGCAGCTCACAGCAGGGGTCCGGTGCGTCCCTGTTCATTGTTTCAGGTCTGATTTCAGTCCGAATTGTTGGCTGAGTTCGGGCTTGAAATGGACCAGAAGACACACAGGACTCCTGTGCATTTCACACCAGAGCTGCTCCAGAGATATGTGAACTGGCTCCATAGAGCCGGTCACATTCTCCTGACATGCGAATTGGATGCGGGGAAACCTGCATTCAGTTCACAATAGTGTGAACCCAGCCTCAAGGTTTTGTGCCAATATTGACTGGTATTTGGAACTGTTTATAAATCCCTCTACCTTGACTAAGGCCCCGGTTCCATCTAAAGAAAAACAGCCCCAAAGCATGATGCTGCCACCACCATGCTTCACGGTGGGTATGGTATTCTTGTGGTGATGTGCAGTGTTGTTTTTGCGCCAAACATGTCTTTTGGAATTATGACCAAAAAGTTCATCCTTGCTTTCATCAGATCATAAAATATTTTCCCCACATGCTTTTGGGAAACTTCAGATGTGTTTTTGCAAAATTTAGCCAGGCTTGGATGATTTTCTTTGTAAGAAAAGGCTTCCGTCTTGTCCCTCTACCCCATAGGCCAGACATATGAAGAATACAGGAGATTGTTGTCACATGTACCACACAGCCAGTACTTGCCAGATATTTCTGCAGCTCTTTTAATGTTGCCATGGGCCTCTTGTCAGCCCCCCTGACTAGTTTTCTTCTTGTCTTTTCATCAAATTTGGAGGGACGTCCAGCTCTTGGTAATGTCACTGTTGTGCCATATTTTCTCCACTTGATGATGACTGTCTTCACTGTGTTCCATGGTATATCTAATGCCTTGGGAATTCTTTTGTACCCTTCTCCTGACTAATAACTTTTAATAATGAGATCCCTCTGATGCTTTGGAAACTCTCTGCATTCCATGGCTTTTGCTGTAGAATGTGACTAAGAAAATGTCAGGAAAGACCTACTAGAACAGCTGAACTTTATTTGGGGTTTTTAATGTTGGCAGGTTTGTACTGACTCCTATTTAACACGAGTTTGAATGTGATATAAGAGGGTGTGCACACTTATGCAACCACATTATTTTAAGTTTTTATTTTTACTTCCCCCCCTAAAAGATTTCAGGTTGTTTTTCAATTGAGTTGTACAGGTTATAGGTCACATTAAAGGTGGAAACAAATTCTGAAATTATTTATCTTTGTTTCATTTTATTACATCACAGAAGCCTAACATTTTAATAGGGATGTGTAGACTTTTTATATCCACTGTAAAAACAACTCACACATATGCTTTTCATCTGTATACATAGCTTTTTGCCTGGAGCTTTAAAGCAGAACTCCAGTGAAATTTTTTTTTATTAAATCTGCTGCGTAAAAAATGTTAACTCTCATATGGTCTGTGCCAATTTAAAGAGCACTGTAATTTCTTTAATATTTACCCATTTATTCAGGCCAGATAGTATAGCTCTTGTTGTGCTTCCGGCCTGCAGCGGCTGTGGCCACATTGTTGTTTATCCACTCTCCCCTTGCCAATTCACAGAATGCCTTGTATTTTAGCATATACTTCATGAGTTTTTTTTACCCAGAAGATTTTATAAAAATGTTTGCCTGGAGTTCTGCTTTAAGTGTATGTCTATTTTTGAATTTTCCAACTGTTTTAATTCAATTTTATTATACCTATTACAATTCTTGTTATTTTTTTACTTGAACATTTTAACATACATATACCTATGGTTTTAAACTAAAGTGGCATTTGCTTGTTAAAATTGTGTGGAATGCATTTAAAGTGTTACTAAACCCATAACAGCCAAATCAGCCTGTATATGCAGTAAAGCATGCTTGTTATACTCACTGTGGAACCTAAGGGGTTAATCCTCTGCATTGTGTAAAAAGGCTGTATGATCCTGTCTTCGCTGCTCCTCCCCTTCTTCCAAAGTCCCCACACCATTTCCTACTAGAACAGAGGCTAGGGGACAAGCTGCACATGCTCAGTTTGTATTGCTAGGGAGTGTATTTCTAGAGAGTTTTTGTTTTCTTGTGAGAGTGCATGTGATCAGCACAGGGCCAATCAGCACTGCCCAGACAAAGGGTCTGGGGTTCTACAGCCTCGTAGGACAGTCAGAGCAGAACAAAAACTGCTCCTACAAGCTTTAACCAGACACAGAAATAGGTCACCAGACTGTTATATACTGCTGATGAGAAAAGGTATTTAGCAGTTTATATGTACTAAAACGATTGCATTTCCGTGTTCTGTGTACTGTGGGAGATATAGTGAATGCAGGGTCCTGGGTTTAGTAAAAACCTTAAAGTGGTTGTAAAGGCAGAAAGTTTTTTTTATCTTAATGCATTCTATGCATTAAAATAAAAAGCCTGTGTGCAGCAGCCCCCTAATACTTACCTGAGCTCCCTGTCGATCCAACGATGTCCACAAGTGCCTCGGCCCTCTGGGATTCTCTCCCCTGATTGACTGAGACACAGCAGCGGTGCCATTGGCTCCAACTGCTGTCAATCAAAGTCAGTTAGCCAATGAGGAAAGAGAGAGGGATGGGGCTGAACCGCGGCTCTGTGTCTGAATGGACACAGGGAGCTGCGGCTCGGCTCAGGTGCCCACATAGCAAGCTGCTTGTTGTGGGGGCACTTGACAGGAGGGAGAGGCCAGGAGCCCTGATCAGGGACCCAAAAAGAGGAGGATCTGTGCTGCTCTGTGCAAAAGCACTGCACAGAGGGGGTAAGTATAACATGTTTGTTATTTATATATAAAAAAAAAAAAACAAGACTTTACAATCACTTTAATTTAACCTGTGCTAGGAAATGTGCAGTTATAATTGTACTCTCAGGTGATCCCGGCATTTGGACATCTCACTGTACATAAAAGCCAAAAAGGGATAAAGTATATAAATATTAAAACACATACGGCTTTACAAAAGTACAAAAAAATTCAATATAAAACATGTAGAGACATGAGTACTTGCATAGGAACAAAAATTAATTACCAAAGTCCTAGCTGTATAAACACAACAGTAACATTATACAAGCAATGTTTTTATCTGTCAGATCCATATGGCAGATTTGAGCTACAAAAGAATGTAATTGTATAACAAATCCCACTCTGAGTTGTAATGTGATTCTTCTGTATGGGGAAGGCAACAGGTTGCACTGTCTATATGCCCCTGAGTAAAGAGATTCTGTAGACAAGAAGCAGATTCATAAACAACATAAAACTTGACAGTTATTGATGATGCAAATAGGCACATTTTGTTTACAAGATTTTAAACTAACGGTAAGAGTAACGAAACGATACCACAGGCTTGTTTTTGATTGTAATAAATTACATTATTCTTTGGGCAAGAATAGCAAATTAAACAAAAAAGATACTTAATATTAGAAGTGTTGATTCTAAAAATGTAGTGTCATCCAAAATAAATGAATACTTTCTCAAATGGGAAAGGTGTAAGGCAATTTAAAAAAAAGTATGTTTTTTGTCCATCAAGCAAGAAAACATCTAATGGGCTTTTAGAGGAAAACACAATATTGGATTTAGTTATTAATTCATGTATTAAGTCTCAAATATTACATCCAAAATAGAACAATGCAGACATTCTGTATCATTAATATTCTTTACTACCATGTCCTGAGACGAGCAGGCTAAGGCAAATTGTGTGAAAGAACATTCCTAAAGGTGGCCATCAATGGATCGAAGCTTCTGCTGGTTCAGCAGAGACCGGACAGATTTCGATCCATGTGTGACCATTGCAGTTGAACAGAATTCGATCCATCGATCATGGGCAATGACTGCAGCGCTGATCTGTGTATTCTGACAACAGTGGAGCTTCAAATGTCTGGATGGGGCAATCAGTTGAGTTTTTTTCATTAAGCAATGTATGGGCAGCCTAAAATATGCATGATTCATTTGTTTAAGCAAACATGTTCATGTGTTGAGCAGATACTCCTAATGTCATGAAAACAAATACTTTTGATCAGTCTAAATAGGTGACAGAGGTTTCATCTCTATGAGTAGCCTGAGGTACCTCATCAACATTGCAGAGTGCATGAGCATCATGGGAAATGTAGTTCCAAAACATTTGGGGTACCTAGGTTCGCCATCACTGCTCTAGGAGGAAAAAAATGGATAATCCCTCTTGTTAATTAATTCTACATAGATTATGAGAATAATTCACAAAAATATAACACATGTGGTACAGCTTTGTGAATTGATCCCAAGTAGGCCAGCTGATCTAAAATGGCAGGCTTTTGGACTTCCTCACTTTTGGTACCTGCCCTCTTTTTTATTAATACAAAAAATGACTCGGGTTTGCCCTTACTTTTTTTTTTTTTGAGAAAAGATTTTTTATTGAAGTCCAGCATAAACACACAGTTCAACATAATACAATACAGTATAAACAGCCCTCCACATCCTCCAAGGGGCATATGGCAAAACAGTCACTCAATCCAGAACATAAAGGATGAAAAAATCACCCCAGACAATGAGCAGCAATATACCTTGGACCATGCGATCAGCTGGACCCCAGTTTTAAAGTTGCTAAAAAAACAACAACAACCCTGTGCACCCCCCTCCCCCCTGAACCAAACCAAGAACCCGGCCACCCCACCAGCACCCCCGAAGGAAGAGCATGTGAGGCGGCCAGCTGGGCAAACACAGCCCAACCCCCTTTCTTTTCCCCTCAGGTGACCAACCCAGAGAAACCCCCCCTGCAGTAATCCTCAAACCATAGCAGGGGCTAGCAATAGCCCAAAAAGCCCAGTCCAGGGGAAATGGCCAGAACCCCAGTCCACCCCCCCTTAGACCCAGATCCACCTAATTAGTCAGCGGGCGTATCCACCAAGGTAGCAGTGGAGTCCACCCAGCGATGCCATACCTTCCTAAATTTCTTAGGGGACCCCCTAGCCTCGTATGTCATCCTGTACAACACAATGTCAGCATTCACTACTCGTATCCACATCTCGAGTGTCAATACCTCAGTATAGATCCACCGTCTGGCAATTAACTTCCGCACACAGAAGAAAAGAATGCGGAGGAATAGCCTGGTGGCCATATCCAAGCCCTCCACCTCCAACACCCCCAGAAGACACAGCAGGGGAGAGCATATATTCGGGAGCCCAAAGTTCTCCTCTATAAATTTCGTGACCTGAGACCACAAGGGCCGCACCTTAGGGCAGTCCCAAACCATATGCAGAAGCGATCCCCGCCCCCCGAACATTTATGGCACATATCAGAATCCCTCTTACGCATAGAGAACAGGCGGACCGGGGTATAGTAGGTCTGATGTAAATATCTCAACTGTATCATCTTGTCGGTTGATGAGATAACCGTACCAAGATAAGTCTCCAATACTTCCTCCCAGCGTTCTTCAGTCAAGTCCGGTATAAAGGTCAGCCCCCTGGCCCTATCCACTTCCCCAGGACCCAGCACCCCATAATACCTAGAGATCCGCTTCAGCGGCTCCGGATCCAGTAGCATAGTTTCGAGAGAGGGGTTAGTGAACACAACTTCCCCCCCGAACTGCACCCGCACCGCATGCTGGAGTTGCAAATACTGGAAGCGCCACGTCCTGGGGATCCCGAAGCTTTCCCTCAACTGCGTGAAGGACACCAACCTACCCTGATAGAACAGCTGATGTAGGTATTTAAGTCCATACCGGGCCCAACATCCCCCATCTTGCAAACTGGAGAACTCCCGCAACGACTGATTGAACCACAATGGGTTATTCGGCGAGGTCACCAAAAAAACATCTCCAGCCCTCCGAGCACAAATCTGAAAGATTTTTCCCAGTAATTGCCCTTACTTTTGGAACTACTCAACTAAGAGAGCAGGATCTCATCAATTCTTTACTTTTTCCTTTGTCGAGTGATGACTTAAACCAGGAATTATCATAAGGTCACCGAAGGATGCATCTGAGGTAGCCACCAGGAAGACTACCTCAGGCACCTTCTTAAGCACCCACATTGCTTAAGAAGCAAAACATTTCAGCTGTGCAGTTTTGTGTGTGCTGGGGTCAGTAGTGTGGACTGGGGAGGCTGTGAATGACTGGAATCCTCCTACCAGACCTTGTCCCTACTCGAAGAGTAGTTAAAGTGATTGAAAAGGCACAGTTTTTATTTTTTTTTTAAATAACAAACATGTTATACCCACCTGCTCTGTGCAATGGTTTTGCACAGAGCAGACTCGAACTTCCTCTTCTGGTGTTACCCACTGGCGCTCCTGGCTCCTCCCCCTCGCTGAGTGCCCTCATAGCAAACCGCTTGCTTAGGGTGCACTTGTGCATGCTCGCTCCTGAGCCAGCTCCGTGTGTCCATAAGTAACACAGAGTGCAGCTCGGCCCCACCTTCACTCCTTCCTCACTGGCTGTGTCTGAACTAATGAGGCGAGAGATAGAGCCAAAAGAGCCTCTGCTCTCGTGCACATCACTGAATCGAAATCGAGCTCAGGTAAGTATTTAGGGGGGCTGTGGGGGAGGTGCTTGCAGAAGGTTTTTTTACCTTAAAGAGGTTTTTTACCTTAACGCATTCTATGTATCAGGATAAAAAACCTTCTGTGTGCAGCACAGCTTTGGATGCAGGTGTTGGCATCTGTAGTAAGGGAAACAGGAAGTGAAGCCTTGCAGCTTCACAGCCTGTTTCCTACAGCGCATGTGTGAGTCGCTCTGTGCTTTCTAAATGGTCCCACCTTCTTCAGGGACCTGTGTGTGTCCCAAAAGGCAGCAAGAAGAAGGAGGAGGGACCAGAAATGTTACCTGGCGATCTTACCTACCCCCAAAAAGTGCCAAATGTGACAGTGGAGGTAGAGAGGGTGCAAACAAGTTGAGCTTCCCCTTTTGTATGGAGCTCCGCTTTGAAGAGATATTCTTTCTTAAGTTAAAGAGCCACGTATATTGCAAGGATTTAAAAAACAAAACTTTATTGTAGAGCCAATTCTGTATTTCCAGAGATAATGCAAATACTCTCCAATGTACTGCTAAAACGTTTCTAAAGGATTGACAAATGTATATTTCTGTTGGGAAAATTACATTGTTAGACCAGTAGGCTTGTATTGAAATTGCGTCCCAACATGCTTTATTGCGCTAAGACTGTCAGGAGTGTGCCTAAATCATGATTATTTTACCAAACCATAATATTTCCCTTACTGATAGCTTATCTGCTTTGAAGAAGCATGAGGAGAGGATATCCCTTTAGGGCACTCATATATATGAGATGAGAGTTGCCCAAACCAGCTATTTTTGGGTGCATCTGATGGCAATCTTATATCTGTGGGTGGCTCTTGCAGTAATTTGTTAAGCTAGTTCTTTTGTTGGTTAGTTAGTTAGTTAATTAATTAATTAATTAGTTAATTAGAAAACCTTTCCTAATGTGGAAAGGAAGTAGGATGCAGACATGGTTTGTAACCAAAATAATCAGGGAATAAGCATAATATTGCTAAAGGAAATGTCACTGTCTAGAGTACAGAAATAGCAACAGGAACTTATGGTTGTTTTTTGTAACTTACTCATTATTCTAATAATAGAATATATATATAATAGTAATCTATTTATGAGCATTGACATATATAACATAAAAATGTTTTGCCCTTTTACCTGTATTTTATCTATATGGTCAGCCATTTTCTGACAAAATTATAATAGAGTAAACTGAATTTTGGACTATTGTGAAAATGGCAGACTTGTTCTTTAAAGTATTTTAAATGTCTAAAAAATGACATGCAGAAAATGGCATATTTTGTAAATCTGGCAGAGGGAAAAGTGGCATTTATTTTCAAGTTGCATATTGCACTGCAGTAAATGAGGCTTATAAATTAATATAATATATTTTCTTTCTTCCGTTATTAGCTGTATTACCTGACAATGAAAAAAAAAGTAATAAAATGTCTAGACATCAAAAATGAAACAAGTTTAAACATTTTCAAAATTTGAAAATCAAAATGCATTAATGGGAATGTACAATAATTTTTGTAAGCAGCAGACCGAAAGCCTGTAAAATGAGAAAAGGTGCCCAAATCTTTATCCCTTGCTCAAAATGAGAATTATTATTTGATATATTTTAAGTAACTAAAATAGTAAAAAAATATATATATATTTTGTAAGTGTGACCATAATACATAGGGAAATAAATGATACACCACTACGCATTCCCTTAAAAAAAAAAAAAAAAAGAGATCCGACAAATTTTGGAATGACTCATTTGCATGTGTTCCACACCATACCCAGCTCCCTCCAGTACCATATACCACTATGGAAATTTAGTTAAAAGGCAGGCTTGTTTTACCACCACAAATACACAAATAACATTGTGCAGGATATTGCTGGAAAATTTTTGAAAATCTGTTAAAAATGCTCACAATTTTTTCAGAAAGTATTGGGTGCAAAACCCCTGAACTCTATATAAACATTGCAGGAAAGTGGTGAACTACTCTTTAAGATGTTAAACAAAATACAAGCAATGATACTCCAAAATAGGGGCTGTACCTTTATAAATAGGCTACTGAAAGTGCTATATATTTTTTTTTTCCAGATTGGTGGACTAAAGGTACTGACAGATATAAGGTGAACATCAACTGATTATGTTAACTTCACCCAGATGAGGCAAAAATGCTTGTGCCATGGGGTTTTCTTTCTATTAGTTGGCCCCATCCTCTCTCCCATTCCTGCTTCATACCAATAATTATGTCAATAACAGTCAACAGGCTCAGTTCACATCTAGTATATATATTTTTTTTTTCTTTTTTCAAAAAAGTTACTTTTTTTCAGATGTGTCCCATGAGAGTTGAAAATTATAGTCATAAATACTTGTCTTTGTGTGCTTTATGGATTTAGCAGCCGAAAGTGTGCTCACCCTACCTGTCCAACCTTTATTCTTGGGCCTTACAAAAGTACATTTGTAAATCTGTCCTAAAATCTTTCACTAGCATATCAGTAAGATAACAATCTATGATATGTTTCAAATGCTAACCAGGTGATTTTAATGAAACTCTGTCAACATGGCTTCATTCTCAAAACAGCAATCATTTCAATATAAAGTGTTTTATCTATTCCATTTTACATTTGAAGAACAAAATAATTTGTCCGCTGGAAGAAGACCCTATCAAAGGCATTTTGCATTTAGTTTTTTTTTCTTATAAACAATCAGTCATTTAAACCATTATGGTATATTGAATTTGGCAGCCATTTTGTCAACATTCCAAAACAAATCTAAATAGAAATCACCAGAACTCAACAGCTTTGAGCTGTCACAGATGGCAGCTGTAAAGCATTCCAATTTACAGTTAGCTGAAATTTTTGCTTTCAATGAAAAAATAATTATATTTTAGGATGGAGTGAAAGTAATTATTCTCTTTTTTTTTCTAGCCTGTAGCTTGATGTTTTATTTCAATTAAAAAAATATGATTTTGATTTTATGTTTTTTTACTTGATTTTTTTGATTACTTTGAAAAAATATAATTTGTTCTGACCTTCTTTCATAAAGAAATATGCTCATGAATATTTGTATAGCTGTTATGTTAGGCATAACCTATATGAATATGGAGGATGGTATATGTGTAAATTCAGCCTGTTGGTTTACAGCACTTAGTTTGTAAATGGAATGAAAACTGGTTCTGCATGTAGAAAGATGGCATCAGTGATTGAAATTTGGAAAGGTCTTAGTTTTTAAATTGCGTATTAATCTTTACCACAGGGTATTAATAATCAAAGTGTTTTGTGTAGCAATACTACTATTGTAAACATGTTTTTTTATTAAACAGTGTCCATAAATAAATATCCATACGCTGATTGTCCTTTATATTAAAGACCATGGAAAAATGAATGTTGATTATGTTTAAAAACTGTGCTCTATAAATAAACATAAGGAAGGGGATATACTCCAGAGATAAAGCTATAATCCTACCACTTTATAAAACCCTGGTCCGGCCACATCTGGAGTATTCTGTCTAGTTCTGGTCGCCAATCCTCAGAAAGGATGTGCTGGAACTGGGGAGAGTCCAAAGAAGGACAACTAAACTAATTAGGGGATTGGAGGACCTTAGTTATGAGGAGCGATTACAAGCGCTTAATTTGTTCTCCTTGGAGAGGAGACGCCTGAGAGGGGACATGATAGTGATCTACAAATACATCAAAGGTGATCCTAGCATAAGTAGAAAACTATTTAGTCCCAAGGAGTGCAAGAAGACACGTGGCCACACAATGAGATTAGAGGAGAAGTGGTTTAACCTTATGCTGCATAAGGTGTTCTTCACTGTAAGGGCGGTGAGAATGTGGAACTCTCTTCCACAAATGGTGGTAGCTGCAGGGAGTATGGCTACTTTTAAAAGACTTTTGGACGTTCATCTCACAGATCATAACATTCAGGGTTATGAGAAAAGAGCAGGCCACTGACACACACACACCTATACAGGTTTAACTGGGTGGACTGATGTCTTTATTCAACCTCATCTACTATGTAACTATGTAAACCAAAGTGCTTTGTAAAAATAAAGTGCAGCAGTGCTGTATCTTCTGTGCATCACATCATCACAGTGCTCCACCACTACTCACCAGATTTCCACGACTCCCCTAAAATTAGAGCAGGTCAATAAGTATAACTTGTTGTAGTTATATGTTGAATGTTGCTCGCTGGATGTGAAGAGTAGACTTTATAACAGGCAGGTAGGATGCCTGTTTTCTTCTATAGGTGCATCCAAGGGCTGACTTTCCAACCAGTGTCGGCAGGGTGGCGTTTGACCTTTTACAGTCATAGTAATAGCTAGTAGCTTGGGTTGTTGTGAATAGTGGCACTCATCATTCACAACAATGGAATGTCAACAGTACAAGCCACCAGCTATTACTATGACTGTAAAAAATCAATCACTGCCCCACTGGCACAGAACAGGGAGTCAGCCCATGGATGAGAACACTGTGTCTGCATTGTATCTGCACTGACTCTCTGCGCTTTTCTTTAATTATGTTGTCCCTATGCAAAGCAATAGAAGATCCTCTGCATGCCTGCTTTTATCACCTCCCTATTATACTTATAGCATGTTTTACATGACATATTTTCTGCAAGTTAGAATCTAAACAACAAAGGAAAACAAAGACAGTTTTAATTTGGCATGCATTGATACATCAAGCAGATTGTTGGACATATATAGTACAGTCAGCAGAAACAAATAGTGGAGTCAGTAACAAAGGAGGACATATCAAACACATACACAGTGGGAAATGGAACTTAGTGAGATGTTATGAACACTTGTATAGTAGGGGTAATGCACATAGTGTCACATTATGTAAAGTTCACTCAGGAGTGCTCAGCAGGACATAGTAAAACATAAGTGTTCTGACAAAATTTCTCAGTAGGGCAGAGGCTAACTCTCAGTAGTGTCAGCAGACTAAAAAAGGCATGATATAAAGGCATACTTACCCAGGAGATCTAAATTGTAAATCAAGACAGTGGATTGGTTTGATGGGGAAGGGATATATTATAGACGGTTGGGGTTTAATGTTTATATCTATAGTTTTTGAATAAGGCATTTTTAAGCTCTATCTCAAAGTAGTATTATTTACATTTTGTATTTTTCTCATGTCTAATGCAGCATCCCTGTGGCTTAATATTTACTAAATTATCCCAAGTTAAATATTTGATTTGCCTACTTTATGCGTAAACTATATACTGTGTTTATACAGGTTATTACATTTTTCCTATTCCACTAGATAGCACTTACTATTTGAATGATAAGCACAGGCAGATGTTTGGAAATAATTGACTGCCACTGTAAAAAATGAGCTACACACAGTACATAGTGTGCTGTGCACTTGTCCACTTTACTTGAGATCGGCATTGATGGAGCTCACAGTGAAAAAGGCTAAAATTCCTTTAAAAAAAAAAAAAAAACATATCTTACATATGTTCAAATGTGCAGAATTATAGCCGTTTATACCATGTAGCCATAAGATTGCTCAGATATGAGGAAAGCTGCAGATGCTTGATCTAGTATTTAATGAGGAAATAAACAAAAAAATGTAAAAAAAAAATTGCCAACAGGAAGGCTTTATTGTGAAAGAGGCATGCTATGTCTCTTCTGCAATACCACAAACTTACCTGCCTATTCACTGTCTTGTTTAGAATATACGTCATAGCTCAGCATCATCATCATCATACATTCTTGGCTTATCTACCATGCTGGCACAAAAATTACGATTTTACTCCCCTTGGTTTTCATGAGCGTTTTTTTATGAAAGATCTGTACCGATCTATTGTGGACCAAAGAAATTTATATGCCGATCAATTAATCGCCCCAAATCCAAATTTGAGTCTTACCGGAGAATTTGCATGGAAACGTTTAACTGTTTCCGAATTTAAAACCTTTGTAGGCCTATCACCCCTCATGAGCATTATTAAAAAGAGTGAGTTGCGGTCATATTGGTCCACTGACCCAATTCATCATATGCTGTGTTCTTGCACTTCAGTGACAGTGAACTCTGTCGTCCTATACGTGGACAATTAATACACAAATATTACACAAGCGTCCCCCTTTTTAGTTTTTAATTCTGGAATTGGCACATGTGGCACTGTGCGACCTAATCACTGGATCTTCCCCCAACAGCTTGTAGATTCCCGATTTAGAAGGGGGGGAGAGAGCCTGCTTGAAGTGCTTGCAGTGAAGTGGAGGGACACAAGGAATGTTTTCGTTCTGTCCTCCATTCACGCAGATGCGACAGTCCAAATTGCAACTGCTCCTCTGTGTCCACAAATACAACCTTAACATGGGAGGTGTGGACTTCAATAACCAGATGATGGCGCTGTACTAAATTGCCCGTAAGGCCAGATGCTGGTACAAAAAAGTGTCTGTATACTTATTCCAATTGGCTCTGCTAAACGCTTATGTGCTAACAAAGCGTCAGGAAGAGGTGGATTCTTCCAAAAATTACAGGAAGAGATCATCACAGCCCTTCTGTATCCAAAAAAAATTAGTTGTCATTTTATTGAGGTCATTTTCTGTTCTTACTCTTTTACTGTACTTTATAATATACTGTTATGTACTGTTATACTGTATACTGTTATACTGTAATGTTTTATTGTTACTGTTTTTCATTGTTAACCATAGTTTGATTTGCAGATACCACCATTCTACTGTACTGTATGCTATTATATTGTAATGTTTTTTTGATACTGTGTTTTATTGTTAACCATTATTTGCTTTGCAGGTACGCCCATCAGCTGCAGCACTGATTCATTTATTCTGACAGCAACAGCGTTTGCTCTCCACATATACATAAATCAATGATTGCAGCGCTATAGGAGGTGATTTCAACAGCGCTGTTAAAAAAAAGAGCATATATGGTGAAGCATAAAGGGGGGGTTGGACACAGAGGACAGATCTCTCCTATGCTTTGCCATATATTTTTTAACACTTTTCTTGGCAGCGATTTCTTCATCCACATCGATCAATGCAAATGGAGGAATCTGCTATGTTCTTTTGTGTATGCCTATCATTAGAAGTGGGTGGATACAGGGAAGTCTAATGGTGGGCATACCACACACTTTCTGGCAGACATTTCTTCCTCCACATCGATCGATGTGAATGGAAGAATATGTTAGGTTCTCTTTTTTAATTTAGCCCATGAGCTGCATGAAAAAGAACCTTACAATATATACCCAACAAGGACCAGCAACGTACTGGTACATTTATGATCTTTAAGTGGTCATACCAGGATGATATATGCAGATTTAGGCATCATCTTGGTATCATTTTCTTACAGCCAGCGGTCTGCTTTCATGTAAAAGCAATCCTAGCGGAAAATTAGCCACAAGACTGCTTTTACAAGCAGTGAGAGGGCCCCCCCCCCATTCCGCCACCTTCCACGGTTTTCTTGGGCTCTCCTATCCCACCGGGTAACCCCAGGCTGCAGACAGTGGTTCTGTCAACTGACCATAGAGTTGATTGGAGATCAAAATGGCTCCAATCATCTCTATAGCCTAAGATACTGAAAGCTATGAGCATTTCATGACTTTGGTTTTGCCAGATATAAACAGCGCCATTGGGAAATTGGGAAAGCATCTTATCACACCAATCTTGGTGTGGTCAGATGCTTTAAGGGCAGAGGAGAGATCTAGAGTCTAATAGACCCCAATTTTTTTTTAAAAAAATAGTGCCTGTCACTACTTATTGCTATCATAGGGGATATTTAGATTCCCTGTGATAACAATAAAAATGATAAAAAAAATGAAAGAGAAGAGAAGGTGAACAAACGAAAGATCGAGGGCAGTAATTCTTGCAGTAGACCTCCTTTGTAAATCTAAAGTGGTAACCAGAAAAGGCTTTTAAAGGCTTTAAAAATGTGCGTAGTTTGTTGCCGCTGCACAGCCGTGAGCAATTTTAAAGCATGTCATGTTTGCTATCTGTGTACTCAGCATAGGATCATCTTTTATATTTTACCAAACAATTGGGCAATATATAGTGTATTTGTGCAATAAATTTAAAAAAGTGTTTTTTTCCTCCCAAAGAATTACGTTCAGAAAATCTCTGCGCAAATACAGTGTGACAAAAAAAATTGCATCACCCACCATTTTGTTCTGTAGGGCCTCTGCTTAAAAAAAGTATAATGTTTGGGGGTTCAAAGTAATTTTCTAGTAAAAAAAAAAAGTTTTTTCATGTAAACAAAAAGTGTCAGAAAAGGCTTGGTCTTCAAGTGGTTAGAAAAGTGGGTGATGTGTGGCATAAGCTTCTAATATTTGGCATAGTAAAAGTGGAAAGTAGACACTCCAAGCTATTTGCTGAGAGGCATGTTGAGTCCATGGAATATTTTATATTTTGCCACAAATTTCGGGAAAATTACAAAAATGTTTTTTTTTTTTTTTACACAAAGTTGTCATTCAAATGATATATTGCTCAAACATGCCATGGTTTTATGGGAAATGACACCCCAGAATACATTCTGCTGCTTCTCCTGAGTATGAGGATACCATATGTGTGAGGCTTTTTTGCAGTCTAGCTGTGTACAGGACCCCGAAAACCAATCACCAACTTCAGACTTTCTAAGGGCGTAAATTGTTGATTTCACTCCTCACTACCTATCACTGTTTCAGAGGCCATGAAATGCCAAAACAGCACAACTCCCCCCTCCCCCCCAAATTACCCCTTTTTGGATAGACACCCTAAGCAATTTGCTGAGAGGCATGTTGAGTATTTTGCAGATCTTGCTTTTTGTCACAAAGTTTTGAAAATTGAAAAAAAGGAAAAAAAAATTTCTGGTGAGTAATTTGCAGCTCTCATTTGTTTTGGAATATGAAGAAAGAAATTACATTTTCTTTTCTTTTTTTCTATTTCTTCAATCCCCAGGAGCATTCCAGTGAACCAACGTACCAATACGTCGGTTTGTGCAGCCGAGCCAGCCTATATTTTTTTTTCTTCCAAGTGCTAGGATAAAAGGACCAACCACTCTTTATGCTTAACATCCAAGCAGTGAAGCCTTTTTGTGCAAAAGAAATTGGAGCATGGGGCATTGACTGGCTTTAATATTACAAGGCAGTACTACTTTCGGCACACCAAAATGCATCATCATTAGACTGCTAAGAGGGGCAAGCACCAATCATTTACCAGGCAGTTGGGTAAATAATTCAAAGATTCAGAACATTTTCTAATTTAAAGCTAAAATGTTCTATTTTTTTAGTTAAAATTAACAAACATGTTTTACTTACCTCCTCTGTGCAGTGGTTTTGCACAGGGCAGCCCAGGTCCTCCTCTTCTCGGGTACGTCTTAGGTGCTCCTGGCTCCTCCCTCCTGCCGAGTGTCTCCACAAAAAGCAGCTTG
Organism: Pelophylax lessonae; assembly: GCF_965119305.1. Lineage (NCBI taxonomy): Eukaryota > Metazoa > Chordata > Amphibia > Anura > Ranidae > Pelophylax > Pelophylax lessonae. The sequence goes on along the minus strand of NC_138772.1, from coordinate 431,344,598 downwards.
CTATGGGGCACCTGAGCCAAGCCACAGCTCCCTGCATCCATTCAGACACAGAGCCATGGCCCAACCCCGCCCCCTTTCTCTGCTCATTGGCTGGCTGACTTTGATTGACAGCAGTGGGAGCGCTACTGTCTAAGCCAATGAGGAGGGGAGTCCTGGGCAGCCGAGACATTCCTACAACATCGTTGGATCTAGAGGGACCTGAGATAAGTAATAGAGGGACTGAGAGGGGGCTGCTGCTTACAGAAGGCTTTTTATCATAATGCTTAGAATGCATTAGGATAAAAAAACCTTCTGCCTTTACAACCACTTTAATGATGAGCTACAATTTTGTGTTACTTTATATCTGCTTGGACAATAGCATTATGGATGCATACAATTATGTCATTATTTGCATTTTGTGAATAGTCCAATTTTTAAAGTAGCTTTAAGTAGTTTATCTGCCAAGTCTGATTTTATTTAATTATTTTTCATTACATAAACTAGTTTTATTAGCAATTTATCATACACTTTGAGCAAGGTGTTTTAGTCAATATTGTGCATTTGAGTTATAAGTTTTTCTTCATCTTACCTTCATTGCCACTCTCTCAGAATGTTGTTTTGGTCATACTGTGTTTTAAGGTTGTGCACTGCTGACAATTCTTTTATGTCAACCACTAAAAAGGTAGAATGACTGGCCTATATCTGTCTGTTTGCATTACCATATTCTTGTATTCCTATTCTCTCTGCCATCTATTGGATGCATTTGCTTAGACAATAAGGCTTTTTAATATGATCCAGATTCAATGTTTCAGCACAGATACTTGTTTCTGGGTGATAATAAACGTTTATACGGTATTTGCCAAAGGCTTCTTTTTCTTTAACATCTGTACATCAGAGAGCTGGAACCAGAACATTGAATTATTGCAATTTATTATTTTGTGTTGGTAGATAAGAGTTGAAGGAGTTGTAAAGGCAGAATTTTTTTTATCCTAATGCATTCTATGCATGAAGATAAAAAGCCTTCTGTGTACAGCAGCCTCCCCAGCACCCGTAATACTTACCTGAGCCCCGCATGTGATCATCACAGGGCCAACCAGCACTGTCTAGACAGAGGGTCTGGGGATCTGCAGCCTCATAGAACAGTCAGAGCAGAAAAAAAAATGCTCCTACAAGCTTTAACCAGACACAGATATAAGTCACAAGACTATTATCTCTGCTCATTAAAATAAAAAGCCTATTGTGTGCATCAGCCTCCCCAGCACCCCCTTATACTTACCTGAGCCCCATCTCTATCCAGCGATGTCAACGAGCCCATGACCGCCCTTCCTCCTGATTGGCTGAGACACAGGAGCGGCACCATTGGCTCCTGAGGTTTTTCGATCAAAGTAGTTTAGCCAATCAGGAGAGAGAGGGGCTGGACTGAACCACAGCTCCATATCTGAGTGGACACATGGTGCTGCAGCTGGGTTTGGGTACCCCCATAGCAAGCTTCTTGCTGTGGAGGCAGTCAACAGGAGGGAGGGGCCAGGAGCAGCGAAGAGGGACCCGAGAAGAGGAGGATCTGTGCTGCTCTGTGCGAAAACAACTGCACAGAGGAGGTAAGTATAACATGTTTGTTATTTAAAAAAAAAAATGAGACTTCCAATCACTTAAATTTTTCCCCCAATGATAAATTGTACACATTACTACAGTATATAATCTATTATCTATTTGTTTGAGATAGCGTTGGAGAATTGGGTTTGGGCATTAAGGACTTTCATGGTACGGCAAAAGACTTACAACACAATAATGTTTTTATACTCCGCGAAACATGTTGGGTGAATTGGAGGTTGATTAATGGTCCCTCTTTGTGGGAAACCACACCACTATCATTTAATCAAACGCTAGAGGAATTTGTTTGTCTCAAGTGTATTGGTTTAGTCCTTCTGGGCGGGCTCATATGCCCCCAGTGGACTAATGCGCTATCATATGTGTTATGTGTATCCCCCCTTTTCATGGGTGGTTATTTGTTTTTAATATTTGTATAAACTAATAAATGTATCTTTTTATATAAAACATTATTGTGTTGTAAGTCTTTTGCCGTACCATGAAAGTCCTTAATGCCTCAACCCAATTCTCCAACGCTATATGGTACATTTCCATCCATCTAATATCTTGTAGCACACCCCTATATTTTATTTGTTTTCAATGTCACATTAGCAATTTAAATTGTATTTATTTTATTTTATCAGTGTGTGTCTCTCACTCTATGAGATATTAGGCTAGGTTGAATCTGGTGTAATTCCTGTGCACATCCCATGTGATGTCTGTACAGTGCGAATTCAGCCATACAATCGTGTTCGCACTGAAATCAGATCACATAGATGTACAGACCCATGTGATCCCAATCCATCCGATTCCACAGTTTGCACTGCCTTCTGTGGACAGATTTGGTGGTGTCATTAACTTTATATTGACACCAGCAGCAGAGTGCAGTGAGAACTGCCTGCAATTCTGATGAGGTGTAGGAACACGCACAGGAATGACTGTGATTCCCTCACCGCACCAGCTTGAACCCAGTCTGAATAGCTCTGCAATCACATGTGTGACATCACCAAAAACAGTACAAAGGGGTCCCAGCACACTTTCATAATAGCCAGCAGAAAAATTTTACCTAATTTGTTTCAAATACTTGGGTTAAAAACAGAGGTTTTTAGTTGGATAAATGTGGAAGTCACACTGCCACCCCCCCCCCCCCCGAATATTATGATCCCTAATGGCAAACTATCATATTTTCCTAACTATGGGACATAGATAGCAATATAAAGGTATATAAATAAGTTGCATTGAGTTTAAAAAAAATAAGAATTTATAAAAAATGCTGTTACAATATAATTTTGTACATGGTATTATTTATTTATTTATTTATTTACAGTTATTAACCACTTAAAGACCAAGCCTTCTCTGGCACTTTTTGTATACAAGTATTGCTAGAAAATTACTTTTAACCCCCAAACATTTATATAGTTTTCTTCAGACACCCTAGGGAATAAAATAGCGATTGTTGCAATGTTTATGTCACATGGTATTTGCGCAGCGGTTTTTGAAATGCAATTTTTTTGGGCAAAAATACACTTTAAATAATTAAAAAAAACAAAAACACAATATATACCCCAATTTTTTTTTTTGTAACATATAAAAGATGATGTTATGCTGAGTAAATAGATACCTAACATATCACACTTTAAAATTGCTCACGCTTGTGGAATAGTGACAAACTACGTTACTTAAAAATCTCAATAGACGACACTTTAAAACATTTGACAGGTTACCTGTTTAGACTTACAGAGGAGGTCTAGCACTAGAATTGTTGCTCTTACTCTAACATTTGCGGTGATAACTCACATGTGTGGGGGCGAACATCGTTTACGTGTGTGACTTACGTATGCGTTCGCTTCTGCACGCAAGCAGGGAAGGGATGGGGCCCTTTATTTTTTTCTTATTTATTTAATTTTTTATTTTTAAACTGTCCCTTTAATTTTAATTTTTTATCACTTTTTTCCTATTACAAGGAATGTAAACATCCCTTGTAATAAAGATGACAGGTCCTCTTTTTGGAGAGATCTGGAGCCAAAAAACTCCAAATGTCTTCTTTACCTTTAAAAGCATAGGATAAAAAAAAGAAAATGTGATATTTTGCTTTAACCACTTCCCGCAAATCGACGCTCCTGTACGTCGGCTCAGGGAAGTGTTTGTCCTGGGGTGATGCCTGCAGCTGCAGGAATTAACCTGGTATCGTTCTTTAGAGCTGGCGGTCAGCTTTCAGGTGATAACAGCCAATGCGGATTGGGAGCTGCTCGGACATTATCCCAGCGAGCGGGAGAGGATGCCCCCCCTACCGCTGCCTTCCGCGGCTCTACCTGGGTCTCCTGTCCCACCAGGGGACCCGAGCAACCAGCTGGCACGTCTGCCGGCTGGTTGGAGTCCCGAACAAAACCGGATTCGGCTTTTAATTGGTAACCTGGAAGAGGCGTCATGACGTCACTTCCGGTTTACTCGGCGGCTAACAGGGCCGAATTTAAAAAACTGTCAGTATTCAAAAATGAAGATTTTGGCATTTTGAATACTTTGAAGTGCAGTGGAGGGGTCTGGGGTGTTTTAGACCCCCGATCCCTCCATAAAGAGTACCGGCCACTGCCTATTACTGTCACAAGGGATGTTTACATTTCTAGTGACAGAAATAAAAGTGATCAGATTTTTTTTTCTTGTAAAAACAGTGCTAAAAATAAAAAATTAAAAACCATAAATAGGAAAAAAATAAAAACATTTTAAAGCGTCCCCATCACTGTGAGGTCACGCATGTAAGGAAATGCATACCTAAGTCGTGCCTGCAAATGGAAACAGTGTTCAAACCACACATGTGAGGTATCGCCGTGATCGCCAGAGCGAGAGCAATAATTCTAAAAAAGGCCTACTCTGTAACTCTAAACTAGTAACCATTAAAAAAATGTAAAGCGTTGCCTATGGAGATATTTAAGTACCGTAGTTTGTCGCCATTCTGAGAGTGTGTACAATTTTAAACTGTAACATGTTAGGTATCATTTTACTCGGTGTGACATCATCTTTCAGAGAATACAAAAAAATTGGCTAACTTTACTGTTTAGTTTTTTTAAATGCAGTGAAATATATTTTTTCCCAAGACCGCTGCACAAATACCACGTAACAAAAAATATTGCAACAACCGCCATTTTATTCTCCAGAGTCTTTGCTAAAAATATATATATATATATAATATTTTTGGGGGTTCTAAGTAATTTTCTAGCTAAAAATACTGATTTTAACTTAAACAACATGTGTCAGAAATAGGCCTGGTCCTAAGTGATAAAAAAAATGTTCACTTCCAGCCTGGACCAGAAGTGACGGTTGCTCCAGATCGCCAAGGCTATAGAGGTGATCTAAAGATCATCTAGTCTTTTATCTCCTCTGTTACCAGCTGGCCACACCGTCAGAATCGTTTCTCGAGCGTGCCAGTAAAATGGAATGCCCGAGAAACATCGGTGAGCGGCGGGAGGGGGGGACGTCCTGCAGCTTCTGAAAAAATTCCAGTGGCTCATGAACCATTCAGAATGTTTTCAAGAGAAAGCCAGCCACGGGCTGAAAGAAAAGATACCGGGGTTACTGCTGACAGCTTCAGCCATAATCCTGGTAAACCACTTGCAACCCTCAACGTATATACTCTTATACTGTATGTGTATGGCAGTCAGCAAATGGTTAAAATATACTTTTGTGTAAAGGCATACAATCTCTCATTTCAGAGAGAAAAACTGCTCAGTAAGCCAGAAAAGATGTGAGAATTCCCTCACTTTACTGTATTTTAAAATTTGCCCTATACCATCAGTTGCCAGCCTATACACAGGAGTGAAGCATTTATGCTGATTCATAGCAATAGTTGTAAGAAACATTATTAAGAATATCAGCACTTTCAGCTAATGTCGTTTTAAAGCTCAATATAGTGCTTGAATTTGCTCCTTTAGTTCTGCTTCTACTGAATACGGCTCATTGGAAATCTACATTTTTCCATGTTTAAAGCACCCTTATTTTCACAATGCTTTCCCAGTGCCCCATTCTAGTGGTTAGTAGACCTATAAAAGGATCGATGGGTAGATACAGGTTTGGGGATGGGACAGCTTTACATACCGATTCTGCATAGGAACAAGAGGGAGAAAGATAAATTAACAAACAGCGTCAAGGCCTGGCGATTGAGTTTAAGTATAACTCCAACCAGAACTTTTTCTTTAAAAATAGAGAGGTTGATTTACTAAAGGCAAATAGACTGTGCACTTTGTAAAGTGAAGTTGCACTCTGCAAGTGCAGTTGCTCCAGAGCTTAGTAAATGAGGGGAATCTTCACTTTGCAAAGAATACCCAATCACATGCAAGGAAAATAAAAAAATAATGCATTTTTGCTTGCACATGATTGGATGGTGGAAGTCAGCAGAGCTTCTGTTCATTTACTAAGCTCTGGAGCAACTGCACTTGCAGAGTGCAACTACACTTTCCAAAGTGCACAGTCTGTTTGCCATTAGTAAATCAACCCCAAAATGCCTCTTTTGTGTTTTTTGCTGTCCATACTGGAGTTCAGCTCATTTGCTGGCCTTGTTGCATCAAAACAAGAAATGGGGACAGTGGTTGTCACCAGGCCAGAAAAATATAGTCAGTAATAGTAACATAGGTGTGCACAGCCTATGGCATTAGGGTGTGCACCCCTAAGCTCAAAGGAGAGACCCCCTCTAGTGGGACTTTAAGGGTCTTTATCCTAATAATAGATAATGCCCGAAATACGGGTTAGATACGGACAGTACAAAAAATGTAAAATCAATATTAAATGTATTAATTGCAAAGTAGGTGTAGAGTTATATCTCATCATGGTCAAAACCGTTTCCATGCAAATTGATCATATCTACAGTGACAGTATATGGTGGAGTCTTTTTAGGGCTAGCCACCCATATTTGTATGTTTACACACATGTTGCACCTTCTTACTGTGTTTTTCTGTGTCTTTTCCAATGAATACATTTAATATTGATTTTACATTTTTGTACTGTCAGTATCTAACTTGTATTTTGGGCATTATCTATTATTAGGATAAAGACTGTTAAAGTCTGACTAGGGGGGATCTCTCCTTTGTTCCTTGTTAACCACTTAAGCCCCGGAAGATTTTACCCCCATTCCGACCAGGGGGTATTTTGCAATTCGGGACTGCGTGAATTTAACGAACAATTGCGTGGTCGTGCGACGCTGTACCTTAACGAATTTGACGTCCTTTTTTTTCCCAGAAACAGAGCTTTCTTTTGGTGGTATTTGATCACCTGTGCGATTTTTTGATCACGCGCTATAAACAAAAAAAGAGCGTCAATTTTGCAAAAATAGCAATATTTTTCACATTTTTTTATATGAAATTCCCCCCCCCCCCAAAAAAAAATGTAAAAATCAAAATTTTTTAACATTTTCGGCCAATTTGTTTTATGCTACCTATGTTTGGTAAAAAAAATCGCAAAAAGCGTATTTTGATTGGCTTGCGCAAAAGTTATCGCGTTTACTAACAAAGGGAAAGATTTTTGTCATTTTTGTTGTTTTTTTTTTTACGCGTAATGGCGGCGATCTGCGATTTTTTTTGCGGTACTGCGACATTGGGGCGGACAGATCGGACCCTTGACTGACATTTTTGACACTTTTGGGGTTACCAGTGACATTTCTACAGTAATCAGTGCTATACATATGCACTGTTACTGTAAAAATACACTGGTAGTGAAGGGGTTAACTTTATTTGGGACGGAGGGGCTGTGTGTGTCCCTAGGGGCGTGCTTTCTACTGTGATTGGCTGTGGCTTGAGCTGTAAGGACACTGATCAACGGATCTACATAGTAGATCCGTGTGATCAGTGTTTTTACACCGAGGAGAATGACAGGTGGCTTGTTTACACAAGGCGCCTGACTTTCTCCCTCTCCCCTGCCGATCGCCGAGTGACCGGCGGACATCGGGTCCGCCGGTCACACGCGCGGGGGGGTCCGTGACCACGCGGGAGCGCGCCTCCGGGGGCGCGCGCTCGCTCCCTAGACCCTCACAAGCTAGTGACGTAGCCCTACGTCACTTTGCCTGTGAGGGGCTGACTGCCGACGTAGATCGGCGTTAGGCAGTCGGCAAGTGGTTAAGGGATGTTAGTCTTATCCGTCACCTCCCTCATCCACTAGCCGTTCCTGTCTTTGCACCCCTAAGCTCAAACACACATGCATGTGTGTGTGACTACATATATATGACCCCTGCACATTGATCTCCCTGCCAGCACAGTGAAAGAGAAATGCGTAAGCACTTCTCTTATGGCAGAGCCGATAAGAGGGAGATCTTTCTCATCTTCCCACCTGCACACGAGTGAAAATGCTAATGCGCACTAGGTTATTAGGGTGTGCCAAGGCACACCCAGCCCACCCTGTGCACACGCCTATGAATAGTAGCCATTGTAAATGTTCTAACTCTACCCTTTTAACAAAAAAAAAGTGTTGTCTTGAAATCTGTGTCTCCACATGTCTTGACAAGAAGTCAAGGAAAATCTTTACTATCAGGATTTAGATAGAAACATAAAATCCTTGGAGAGTATATATATATATATATATATATATATATATATATATATATATATATATATATATATATACAGTATGTATATATATACATATATATATATACAGTATGTACATACTGTATACATACATACTTTAACTTATTTATAGTCATTTATTATATTATAATTTATGATTTTGTGTTTCAAACTTTATCATACCCGAGATGTTATAAAGAAGAACGCACAGTAAAAAAAAAAATCATATGTAAATAGTTGGTTTGGGCTGCTCATTCTTAAGAATTACATGCAAAATAATTGTACCGCTTTCAGCACCTAAAATCGGAAAGAATCATACCGCCAGGAAGGTTAAGTAAGATTGGGCCCTTAAAGTTTTCTATGTTACAGCCTTTGATAATGCCATTTTTTGCATGCTTGAATATGAAATGGGGCCAGAACACAATGTCAGATATTTATTACATTATTTCTACATAATGCCCACCAATGGGTAAGCAGAAACTTTTAATGTCATTGGGTAATGTGGGGCGAAAATTAATGTTGTACTTATATGCATACCTTGCAGTTTAGAAGTTATTTTAGTGAAGTATATTCCTTTTACTTAAATACATTCCTGTGATTTAAGGTAAAGTCTGCTGCTACATCATTAATATTTAATAGAAACTCTATAGAAAAATTATGTTTTTCTATGACCGTTTTTTTTTTTTTTGGCTAGCAAGTTGCCAGTGGCCCAAAAGAAACACTGTAACTTTTCCAATGTTGTTTTAAAAATTATACATTTGAAATTTATAAGAATATTGCAGTTCTTTTTGTCTTTAGGTCAAAAAAGCAGAATCATAAACTGCTGAACAACTTAAGATTTGAGAAGTGTTTAGCATACTCAGAGCAGCTGAAAAATCCGTAATAATGTAATATTATCTGTGTGCTGTCACATTATGAGCAGTTACATATGCAGGATTTGCTTTAGATAAACTAGAACTAAACCTCTAGATAAGGTAAATGTTAACATTATAGTCTTTTTATTGTTTTTTAAATACCCATCTAAAAGAGTTCAGCTTTATGTAAATATTAATATAAATGTGTGATAACATTTTAAAAAGCTTGAAATATAACCATAATGTCATGTATCTGGTAGAGGCAAAGTATATGAGAGGGCTTCCCTTACACCTCCTGTCTAATACCCCTTGGAGTTGGTGACAATGTGTAGCAGGACAAGGAGTGGCTTGGGCGTCTGTGGTAGGTCCTGACACCGTGGGCAGTCAGAAGACAGTTTGGATACCGCTGAAAAGTTGTAGATGCTGGACAGGAACCTTTGCATAATGCAGTAACACAGATGGGCCACAGGAACTTCTAAATGCAGGAATCAAAGCCATGGTCAAGACAAGCCAATGTCAGAAACAAATGGACAGAAGAGGCACCAAGTTGGATGTAGAAACAGGGTGAGAAGGCAGGCCAGGGTTCATAACAGATGAGTAGAAGAGGAACAAAAACAGCAGGCAGAGAATGGAGTAAGAATTTGAGCCAAGGTCAGCAACAGGAGATCAGAATAAAGTGGACTCGGGAGGCAAGCTGGGTTAAAACATTGGATAACCAGGATGCATGTCTGGTCACAAGTCACTAAAGCTGATGACCACTCAGCTATTCATCTTAGTTCTATTATGCCTTAAATTGGCCACTGGGTGCTAAACACCAGTGCCGGACGTGCACATACATTTATACTATTGTGCATGCACATTACCAACACACACAGATGCATGCACAGCTCTGATTCTGTGCATTGGTCCACAAGCTGCACTTAATGCACACACAAAAATTTGGGCATGGCCTTGTACTTGATTTTCCTAACACATAATAAACATCAGCTTGGAAAGTTGGTTGTAAGTTATGGAAACATAATTATGATTTATGGACTGTCACAATACTCTGTTAATCACTTCTGGACCAGAAGATTTACCCCCTTAATGACCAGGCCATTTTATGCGATTCAGAACGGCGTTATTTTACCGGACAATTGCGCGGTCGTGTGATGCTGTACCCAAATAAAATGTATCTCCTTTTTTTCCCACAAATAGAGTTTTCTTTTGGTGGTATTTGATCACCTGTGCAATTTTAATTTTTTTGCGCCATAAACAAAAAATAGCGACAATTCTGAAAAAGAAAAAAAAAAAAACAATATTTTTCACTTTCTGCTATATAACATTACCAATTAAAAATAATATGTAAACATCTAATGTTTTTCATCATTTTAGGCCAATTTGTATTATGCTACATATTTTTGGTAAAAAAATTCCAATAAGCATATTTTCATTGGTTTGCCCAAAAGTTATCGCGTCTACCAACTAGGGGAAAGATTTATATCATTTTTATTTATTTTTTTTATTTTTTTTACTAGTGGTGATCAGCGATTTTTAGCCGGACTGCTACATTGCGGCGGACAGATCAGACCCTTTACTGACATTTTTGGAGGGACCAGTGACATTATTACAGTAATCAGTGCTAAAAATATGAACTGTTACTGTAATAATGACACTGGCAGGGAATGGGTTAACCCAGGGGCGATCAAAGGGATAAGTGTTTACTAACTGTGAGGGGGATGGGCTTGTGGAATCAACACAGAGACCTGTGATCCTAAATAGGAGGAACATGGGTGCTCTGTATTGATTCCTGATAGAACAATAATCTGCTGTGTTTACAACAGCAGACTGCCATTCTCTCTCCACGGGAGCAATCATGGCTGCCGGCCCGTGAGTCAGCTTTCCCGCCAGTGAATGGGGGCGTGCCCCCAGGATCGCTCCTGCAGGTCACCCTTCAGGTATGTCAATTCGCACAGCCGAGCCAGCCTGCTGAAGTATATATGCGGCGGGCGGTCGGCAAGCGGTTAATGGACTTTTATATTATCATTATATTTATGCATGTGAATGTATGAATGGTCACATGCTTTAATAGTGCTTTCTTAATTGTTTTGCATTTCATCATTGATTTATTTGTGCAATAAGGGGGAAGATTTTTTATTAGTGATATGTACTAATATAGATGCACAGTCTTTTTGAGAGTTCACACTTTTATTTCAAGGTGCAGTGTAAATTATGAACTTAATTAAACTTATGTTTAAAGTTTCTCTTGAAGGCTAATTTAAATAAATATCCTGTGAATATAAGCCCTCTTAAGTATTCAGAAATAATAAAAAGCTCTGGAAATATAAATGTGATGATAGTTGCAAAATTAGATGTGATTTTCTTAAATAGCACAGTATTGTCAGAACAATAAACTGGAAAATGAATGTAGCTCAATACATTAGAATGCCTGATGTGAGATAGTTGCATACATTTAAACAAAACCACAGTTAAGGGATTACACCAACCTTTTACAATAAATTGCAGATAGCTGTATTGAAATAATCTTTTGTGACATACTGTAAAGACTGTAAACAATGGAGCATTCCAGGATAAAAAATGTCAAGCAGAGATTGGATGGGAAACAGCCATGTTAAACCTTTTCTCCAACATCCTTTCAATCACACCCTCCCCTCTTTGATTCAGTTCCCCCGTGACTGTCAAAGCTAATCATATAAACACACATATAAGCTAATATGTGCAGGAAAGTTGTACTTCCCCTTTTAGTCTAGAGTCATTGATGTGTAAAACAATTTTAACACTTTGTTTTGTTTTGTAGTCTTGGGAAGGCGGCTTAATGACAATGAAGGGAAATATGTGTATGTGATATATTGTCTATGCCAACCTAATGCATTGAATCATCACTTACTGTCAAAATAAAGCAGAAAATGTGGGCAACTTCTGATAGTCAACTTCAAAGTAGATATGTGCTTTGCCTATCCAGGGCAAAGCATCGGGTTTGTTTAGCAGCTGTGCTCTCCATCTGCACATACACTATATTGTCAAAAGTATTGGTACACCTGCTTTTACACGCACGTTAACTTTAATGAAATCCCAGTCTTAGTCCGCGGGGTTCAATATTGAGTTGACCCACCCTTTGCAGCTATAACAGCTTCAATTCTTCTAGGAAGGCTGTCCAAAAGGTTTAGGAAGTGTCTATGAGAATGTTTGACCATTCTTCTAGAAGCCCATTTGTAAGGCTAACCACTGATGTTGAACAAGAAGGCCTGGCTCGCATTCTCCGCTCTAATTCATCCAAAAGGTGTTCTATTGGGTTTGGGTCAGGACTTTGTGCAGGCCAGTAAAGTTCCTCCACCCCAACCGCACTCATCCATGTCTTTATGGACCTTGTTTTGTGCACTGGTACGCAGTCATGCTAGAACAGGAAGGGCCCATCCTCAAACTGGTCCCATAAAATTGGGAGCATGAAATTGTCCAAAATGTCTTACTATGCTAACGCCTTAAGATTTACCTTCACTGGAACTAAGGGGCCAAGCCCAACCCCTAAAAAACAACCTCACACCATAATCCCCCCTCCACCAAATGATTTGGACCAGTGCACAAAGCAAGGTCCATAAAGACATTGATGAGTAAGTTCGGGGTGGAGGAACTGGACTGGCCTGTACAGAGTCCTGACCTCAACCCGATAGAATATACAATGTCAGTGCCTGACCTCGCAAATGTACTTCTGGAAGACTGGTCAAACATTCCCATAGAAACACTCCTAAACCTTGTGGACAGTCTTCCCAGAAGAGTTGAAGCTGGTATAGCTGCAAAGGGTGGACAAACTCCATATTGAATCCTACGGACTAAGACTGGGATGCCATTCAAGTTCATGAGTGTGTAGGCAGGCGTCGCAATACTTTCGACAGTATAGTGTACTTAACTTCCCTTCACTTCCCCAATGCTTTGTTTAGTTACAGAAAACAAAGGGAAATACTAAGTACTTCTGGGTATGGGGAGAATGTGACCTAACGCTGGCAACACATGGTACAGTTTTTTCTTTCAGACAGCCAGATAAATGAAAAACATGTACCTTTTTCACTATCCTTACATTGGAGATGGATGGGGGAATCTTCACTGCTGTGTCATTGTATTCTGATAGCTTATTGGCTGCATTCACTGATCGAGCAAACATTTTCCAGCAGGACTGTTCATTAAATTGATTGATTGATTCTCATGAACAGGAATTCGGACAGTTCCTGCTGAGCCATTTCTCTCTTTCTTTTTGTCTACTCTTCTTCACAGTGGTCTTACTGGTTTTACTAATGTTTTTTATTTAGCAGAACTTGTGTAAATATATTACAGCCAAGTAAGATACCATCTTAAACTGGCCATACATGGATCGATGTTCAGCAGGAACCTGCCAAATTTTGATCCATGTGTGACCACTGTGAATGAGCAGAAGTTGATCTACCACCCTCCTGGTATTTTTCCACTCAGTCAGCACTGCAGGCAATAGGCTGCAGTGTTGATCAGTGTATTCTGGTGATGGGGAAGTCTCCCTGCTGTTAGAATACAAAGACACAATGGGGAGGATTCCCCCATCCACCTCGGATGTGTTGATGAGGGAATTAAGTACAGTTTTTTTGCTCAACCCACTGGTTGAATGAAAAACCTGACTCATGTATGGGCAGCCTTAGCCTCTGTTTGATCTGCAGTTGCCATGGTGCTGCACATGTGATCAGTTGTGAAACCAGCCCTTTAATAGCTTGATAGTTGGTTTTAGTGCAACTGTAATAGTTTGATGTTAATGGGTTCAGTTTATTGTTAATTGTTTAATGTTAATGGGTTCAGTTCCACTTTAAGTGCACCTTCATGTTTGTACAGACTTTTTGGTGCACTGTTTGGCCAATGATGCATGCTGCATTGAGTATGCTCATTCAGTAACAACAGGCTTTCAACACATGTTCCTAGACCAATAACATATTTGTTTATTGAGGCACATTGGAGTACTATTAAAAATGAATAGCAATGCACTTCAACATGCATACACTACACATTTTTGTTGGACAGATGTGAATGTGGCCTTAAGCTTCATAAGGTGTGAGCAGTGTCAGCCAACAGTGGGTTAAAGTTTGCTGTTGGCTGATGTCACAGACCCATTCCAGACTCTGGAGGGATCCCAACAATAATGTTGGGATCCACCCAGATGCCTTACAGGCAGCTCGCTCTTAAAGACTGAGCCAGCACTCCTGCCTTCTCTTCTGCCTGGCGCTCCAGTGAGCACTGCAGGGGCAGAACAGAGAGCCAGTGACTGACAGTAATGCTCTTGGCTCAGTGAAGACTGAGAACTGAGCGATAAATGGTCATGTAGCGTAGGACAGGTTGTAGCATCAGACCAATGCTGCAGAAGGTAGGAATGTATGTATGTTTGTTTTTTTATAATCCTGTAGTTCTCCTTTAAACATGAATTATATTGTGGCATACAAAGTTTTCCTTGTTCATTCTTCTCACAGTAGCTGTTACATAGTCCTCAGTGGTGGAAAGTGCATCTTTATGGTGGATTTGTGGCGGACTTCTGATTCCAGCCACTGGCTGTTATATACATTTTTTGGAGCATATCTCTCTTGGCTTCTCTGATTGAAATAAATAAACCTAAGTAGCAATTCCTTTAGGAATATGCTTAAAAATGCATTTGTTGAGATATGTTTCAATGGAGAAATACTTACATTGCATTCTATAATCTAATCTGTGTTATTAGTTTGATAATTACAAAAGGGAGAACATTAATTTGTATGTGATTTACTAGCATTTACTAAAATAATTTATAGAAAAAATAGTTCATTTCCATTTGTAAAAGAGGTCACTCAAGGCACATTAGAAAGGGGGGGGGGTCTTATTTGCATGGTTTGCTAGATTAGTCCAAGTGAAAAAGAGATTAAACCATATAAAGTGTAAAATCTTTGACAAACTGCAAAATTTGCTTAGACTAGTCAATTAGTTATGGTTTACTTCAGATACATCATATGCAGTGAAGAAATGTTTTATTAATCACATTTTAGCACATTAATGTTTATGATTCTCTTTGCTCATTTATTTTGATACCGTGCAATTAGAGGTTATGTTTTATTTTTAATTAGAGATTGTATTTATTATACAATTCAACTTTGCTAAATTGTTAGAGCTAAAAAACTTAGGAATAAGAAAAGTTATTTTTCTTATTTATTTACCTTGTTTACATTATGTATTTGCAGATTGCATATTTGTATTAAACAATTCATAACATAAAATGTGTTGTATACTTTGCAGAATTTTGTGTGTTATAACTTTTATTACACAGTTCTGTTATAGAGCTATTGCACTATATGTAAAGTTTTTTTTTTTAATATTATCTTGTTTCTCTAAATAAATTTGTATGTTCTCATATGACCTTCAGTTTTTCAATCTGCATATATCGAGGATTTTATTATATTTTAAATGATCTAAGCTGTTTACTTTAGAAAATCTGAATACACACAAGATTGCATTTTTATTTCTTTGCATTTACCATTTTTTAATCATTAATTTACATTTTATAATCATAATCTTGAAACTGCAAATGAAATCGGCTCTGGAAAGATTAATTTGGTTCTGCTCACAGCTGCAAAGATTGTAGAAATAAATATCATCTTGTAATAATGTATTCTTGACAAAGGGCATAACAAAAGAATGATTTTCTCTCAGAGACTGTGAGGATATTTATTTTGCATGTTGGGGGAGGGGATGTGGCCTATTGCTTGGGACCCTGACCTAGTTTTTTTAGCTGCTTATTATTCAGCTATATGTTTGAGGAATTGGTGTAATTTAATTTGGCATATTCTTCTGCATGTCTGCACCTAGCAGTAGGTGCTCAGTAATATTAGCAGTGTCCCATGTTGAATTACGTTTATTTAGAAGAAAAAAAAAAATCTGTTGCACTCTTAAGTCAAAAAGAGCTGTTAATTGTTACCAGGGAACTGCCTGATTGCAGACGGGATGTCTCGACCAGAGCCTTGCCATAATTAGTAACCACTGTTGACATTTAGATTTAAATTGAATTTTCTTCTAATTAAACCCAAAGGGGGTTGATCCTTTCTGATGTACAGGTTAATAAAATTAGTCAGAAACTGTTAAATAGTAAGCTGATTTTTCTATTCATGTTATCGTTATGTATTGCTAGTGCGTAACAAATAAAACAATTTGCTGCCCATAGGGGCTTGTGACATGATGCCCTCTGGCGTTCTTACTGTGAGAATCAATCTAAGATCAATGCTTTGTTTTTGTTTGTTATTTAATCTTACTTTAATATGGCGTCTGTAAACATGGAGTATGTGATACATTTGAGCAAGGGAAAATGAGGGCTCAGTGTGTATCCACGATAAATGATAACCTTGTAAAACACCAGTATTGTGCATCTGTAGTGCTTAAACTCTTTTATATCAGAGACTGATTGAAATAGTAAGAACCATTTTTATTTTGGAAAGGATTGCTTAGGCTGCAAATATTAGAATTAGAATTCAAAATGTAGTAAAATACAATTTGAATAAAAATGAGTTTTAAAAAGCAATTCATTTTTATATATACAGTAAATACATGCATTTTGCGATGAACTCTGCATAAATAAAAGACACAAATGAATGCAGTTCTTTAATAATTAATACATCATTAAATGTATTTTAGTAGTGTAAGTTGAACTGGTATCTGCCTCTTGCAGTTTCTGTATAGCAGGGATGGAGTGTGAAAGGAAGAAACAGAACAAGGAGCCAATTAGTGTATATGCTAACAAGAAGCATATTGATTAGTGATTGGAGGAGAAAGCCGAATAACAGAAAGATGAGCTAATCCTTGTGCTGCTTCTTCTTTCACTGTTCACTCACAGGCTAATTGGCTTGAGGATGACCCGAGCACAGAGGAAATGGGTTAAATAATGCTGGATATCTAGCAGTAGAAAATGCTGAGAGAGTCTAAAAATAAAAAAGGGAATGCATTGAAAATTTCCTGATTAAAGGTGAAAATTGTATCAAAAACTGTTTTTTGTTGTTTATCTTTTAATGGACTATTTTTTTCCAGGAGTTCTGCTTTAAGAAAGCAGAGTAGAGATGAGCTTTGGTTCAGATTGAACCCAAACCCAACCTGTCCAAATGAGTAAACAAACTGGCCATGTTTTGTAAGCAAACATCAGCCAGAAGTTTGTAATTTTTTGTGACCATACCACCGCTAAATTACATCACAGATCGAGTTTACACTCCAGCAGCGCTGGCGATCCTAGATGACATAATTTATCAAATATGGTCATGACACATCCCGTGAAATTTTTTTTTAGTGTCTAATAGCAGATTTTTCTATGTGTTTCCTGTGTGTATAGTACAATCCCAGTACAGGATATCCAAAAGCTGGGAACCAGCAACGATCCTGATCTCAACAATATACCACTGCCTGCTATATCTGCCTGATGCTGTGTTGCCAACCTCTGCTTGTATCCTGGCTACCCGTTGCCTGCTGTCTGTACCTGTATCTGCCCGCTGTTACCTATCTGGCTTGTCTGACCTTGCATCCAGTCGCTACTGCTGCTGTCGCTATTACCTACCTGGTGTCTGCTGCCTGCTGTCCCCACTTCCAGTTAGCTTCCAGCTCTGGTGACAGATCTGCCATCTACCTCCTCACCCAGTGGAGAGATCATACAGGCACCTGTACCTCACCGAACTCCTGCAACCACTGTCGCAACATCGGTGGTTCTCGAGTCTGGGCTGTACGAGAGGTCTCCTTCTGCACATCAGGCTCAGCCACATGGTACATGACAGTATCAAACAGCCATGTCTGAGCCTGCAAAAGGGACCTCTCCCATGTACGAGATCTGCCAGCCCCTTGCAGCTCTTTCCCAAGCCGTCAAATCACTTCAAGGTGACTATGTGCAACTGGAAGAACGTGTACGCTCCTTGGCCACCTCTGCGAACCCTACCTTGTCTTCAGCTTCTTCCACCTCAGTGGTACCAACAAAGTCCGCTACCATGCCCACAGTGGTGATGTTGCCGACTGAACCCAGGGTTCCCACGCCAGAAAGATTTTCGGGAGACCGAGGCAAATTTAGAGCATTCCGCAACGCAGGTGAACTCTATTTTTCATTACAACCTCGGACTTTCTCTCTGGAAGCAACTAAATTGGGATTCATTATCTCCTTGCTCCAAGGTGAACCTCAGTCCTGGGTGCACTGACTACTTGAGGAACACAATGTACACTTGGATTCCATGTCATCCTTCTTCAACGCCATGGCCCAGTTGTACGACGACCCGCAGCGAACTTCCACCACAGAGGCTGCTCTCCATGCGCTCCAGCAAGGCGCAGAGTGATTGAGGACTATGTCACAAACTTTAGGTACTGGAGCGCAGACACTAAATGTAATGATGTGGCACTGCGACACCAGTTTGGCCTTGGCCTGTCTGAGAGTCTTAAGAATTAACTGGCTCGGGTCAGTGTTCCAGATTCATTGGTGGCATTAATTACTTTGGCTATTCAGATAGACCGTCGGCTCAGTGAATGCAGAGCAGAACGATCTACCCAGCAGGCTGGTCCTGTCTGGATGTTGCCAGGTTTGCAGCTGCTGCCCACGTTGCTCCCTCTAGCTCTGTTCTAGCCAGCCCTGCTCCTGTTAATTCAACACCTGATATCCCAGGGCCCATGGAGCTTGGACTAATGTGGCCTTCCCTGACAGCTGAAGAGCGGCTACGGCGGCAACAGAATAACCTCTGTCTTTACTGTGGGGAAGTCGGCCATTATGTGCGTTTATGCCCAGCAAAACTATGTAATTGTCTGTCTATCTCTCCTTTCAGTTACCCGGTAAATTCTGCTAATGCCACTCACCTAGCTGTATCTCATTCCAGCTTTCGGGAGGTACAGTGCCAGTTACTGCAATAATTGACTCTGGAGCATGTAGCTGTTTCATTGACTTGACTTTCGCAGCACAACAGCACATCCCACTCCGGCTCAAGACACAAGGACGTTCCATATTCCTGGCAGATGGGTCCCAAATTAAGTCTGGACTAGTGACCCAGGAGATCCCTCCACTACCTGTGGTTACTCACTGACCACAAGGAGCTGCTGAGCTTGGATAACATTGCTTCCCCCTTATTTCCAGTAATTTTGCGGCTGCCCTGGCTGCAGGCATACAATCCGCAAATTGATTGGGTTTCTGGAAATATCAAGTTCCAGTCCTCCTAATGTCTGAATCACTGCTTGCTGGTAACCCCCAGCTCTTCTAGCACTCTGCTGTGTCTGGACCCTGACGTAGAAATATGTTCTATTGTGCCTGAGCCATATCAGGGGTATCTGGATGTTTTCAGTAAACGGGGGGGCTGAAACCCTTCCCCCTCATCGATCGTATGATTGCCCGATCAAATTAATATAGAAACATAGAAACATAGAATGTGTCGGCAGATAAGAACCATTTGGCCCATCTAGTCTGCCCAATATATCTGAATCCTATGAATAGTCCCTGGCCCTATCTTATATGAAGGATAGCCTTATGCCTAACCCATGCATGCTTAAACTCCTTCACTGTATTTGCAGCCACCACTTCTGCAGGAAGGTTATTCCATGCATCCACTACTCTCTCAGTAAAGTAATACTTCCTCATATTACTTTTAAACCTTTGCCCCTCTAATTTAAAACTGTGTCCTCTTGTGGTAGTTTTTCTTCTTTTAAATATGCTCTCCTCCTTTACCGAGTTGATTCCCTTTATGTATTTAAAAGTTTCTATCATATCCCCTCTGTCTCTTCTTTCTTCCAAGCTATACATGTTAAGGTCCTTTAACCTTTCCTGGTAAGTTTTTTCCTGCAATCCATGTACTAGTTTGGTAGCTCTTCTCTGAACTCTCTCTAGAGTATCTATATCCTTCTGGAGATATGGCCTCCAGTACTGCGCACAATACTCCAAGTGAGGTCTCACCAGTGTTTTGTACAGCGGCATAAGCACTTCTCTCTTTCTACTGCTTATACCTCTCCCTATACATCCAAGCATTCTGCTGGCATTTCGTGCTGCTCCATTGTCTTCCCACCTTTAAGTCTTCTGAAATAATTACTCCTAAATCCCTTTCCTCAGATACTGAGGTCAGGACTGTGTCAAATATTCTATATTCTGCCCTTGGGTTTTTACGCCCCAGGTGCATTATCTTGCACTTATCCACATTAAATTTCAGTTGCCAGAGTTCTGACCATTCTTCTAGTTTTCCTAAATCCTTTTCCATTTGGCGTTTCCCTCCAGGAACATCAACCCTGTTACATATCTTTGTGTCATCAGCAAAAAGACAAACCTTACCATCGAGGCCTTTTGCAATATCACTTATGAAGATATTAAACAAAATTGGTCCCAGTACAGATCCCTGAGGTACCCCACTGGTAACATGACCTTGTTCTGAATGTTCTCCATTGACTACAACCCTCTGTTGTCTGTCACTCAGCCACTGCCTAATCCACTCAACAATATGGGAGTCCATGCTCAATGACTGCAGTTTATTGATAAGTCTTCTATGTGGGACAGTGTCAAAAGCCTTACTAAAATCTAGATATGCAATGTCTACTGCACCTCCACCGTCTATTATTTTAGTCTTTGCCTCGGATGCCACCATTGTCCCTCCTGGGTTGGGTCCCATTTTCTCCTGTGTCTTAACTGACCCGGAGATGTTAAAGATAATATATTATGTCTACAGATTTTTAGATTGATACATCTTGTACATACTCACTTGTTCTGGTGCAAAAATATAAATTCCTTTTTTCTTCAGATACTTTTTAACATGTATCCACTACTCCTGATGAATGGACGGAGGTCCAGGAAACGCGTAGAGTCTACATTTTAACTCGGATGCAAAAAACTCATATTTATTCTTTATTCTCATCATGTATGAAATATCATATACAGTGTTTTTATATTGGAATCAATTGTAGAGATCCCATTTGAGATCCCATTTTTTTAATATATGTATTCTCATTATGAATTGTATATTGTTTCAATATTTGTTTATAAACACATTGACTGTATAATTTTTATGTTTTCAAAATAAATTCCCTTTTTTTTTTTTTCAATTCATGCCTCATTCAAAGTCCCACTGCCCCAATTCTTCCTTAAAACACTATTATTTTAGTCACCCAGTCAAAAAAAATCTATAAGATTTGTTTGACATGATCTCCCTGAAGTAAACCCATGTTGTTTTTCATCTTGCAATCCATGGGATTTAAGATGTTCCACAATCCTATCCTTTAATAGGGGTTCCATTAATTTGCCTACTATTGATGTCAGACTCACTGGTCTATAGTTGCTCGATTCCTCCCTACTACCTTTCTTGTGAATGGGCACGACATTTGCCAATTTCCAATCTTCCGGGACGACTCCTGTTACTAATGATTGGTTAAATAAATCTGTTAATGGTTTTGCCAGCTCACCACTAAGCTCTTTTAATAATTTTGGGTGTATCTCATCAGGACCCTATGACTTATTTGTCTTCACTTTAGACAGCTCCCAGGGGCCGAGATTCAGTTCGGACGAATTTTCCATTATCGGAATGAGAATTGGGGGCACTAAAAGAATATGTGGATGAAAACCTAAAGAGAGGTTTCATCTGTCCATCCACTTCCCCAGCAGGGGCAGGAATCTTCTTCGTAGAAAAGAAGGACCATTCTCTTCGACCCTGTGTGGCTCACCAGGAATTAAACAAGATTACTGTCAAGAATCGGTATCCCCTTCCTTTGGTACCTGAACTGTTTCAAAGACTAGGGGCTGCCTCCATATTCACTAAATTAGACCTGTGAGGGGCCTATAACTTGGTCCGTATTCGCGAAGGGGATGAATGTAAGACAGCATTATGCACCAGGTTTGGCCATTATGAATATCTGGTGATGCCATTTGGCCTCTGCAATGGCCTAGCCACTTTCCAAAATTTTGTCAACGATATCTTGATCTTTTCTGCATCCCTGGACCAGCATCGGGGACAAGTCAGAAACATTCTCTGCCAGCTCCATCAACATGGACTGTATGCCAAGCCTGAGAAATGAGAATTTGAGCGGCAGAGCTTCCAGTTTCTAGGCCTGGTGATCTCTACAGAGGGGGTTAGGATGGATACGCAAAAGGTCTCTGCCATCCTGGACTGGCCTGCACCCACAGACAAAAATGGGGTGCAGCGTTTTGTAGGCTTTGCAAACTTTTATAGATTTATCAAGGGATTCTCCGCTATCATCTCTCCTATCATGCAACTTACAAAACAGAATATTCGGTTCTGTTGGACTCCCAAGGCACAGGCCACCTTCACATCTCTAAAGGGACTTTTTACAACTGCTCCTATTTTGAGTCACCCGGATCCTGCTCTGCCTTATCTCCTTGAGGTGGATGTTTCGGAAACAGCAGTAGGGGCAGTTATTTCTCAAGGTCAGGGTATCAAGGACCTAATACATCCAGTAGCCTTCTTCTCCTGTAAGCTCTCCCCAGCGGAGAGGAACTACGATGTAGGGGATCAAGAGCCTCTCCCCATCAAAGCTGCTCTTGAAGAATGGAGGTACCTGTTAGAAGGAGCAGCACACCCGTTACTCATATACACGGATCACAAGAACCTTGAATATTCGAGGTCAGCCAAACGTCTGAAACCATGTCAAGCATGATGCGCGTTTTTCTTTTCGAGGTTCGCATTTCACATCACTTACCGGCCAGGTCCAAAAAATGTCAAGACAGATACACTTTACTGTATGTTCGATGATCCAAAGGAAGTCTCAGTACCAGATACCATCCTGTCCGAAGGTAATTTTTTACTCTTACAGACTAACCTGATGGCTCATATGAAAATGGCTTCTGTAGAAGTCCACTGTCCCCCTGGAGTTACGTTGGTACTCAGGGATGGGTTGCTATGGCTGGGAGACAACATTTCTGTCCCAGAGGGTATCCGAGTAACTTTTTTAGGGCTTTGTCATGACCATCCCCTGGCAGGTCATTTCGGGGTCCACAAGATCCTTGGTTTATTGCACTGCATGTTTTGGTGGCCGGACTTGGAGAAGAATTGAAAAGAATACGTGAACTCATATGCCACCTGTACCCGGAGCTAGACCTGGGGCTTTCTAATACCGCTACCAGTTGATGACAGGCCTTGGAGAATGATTGCCATGGACTTTATAGTGGAACTTCCCAGTCAGAAGAATGTTTGGCTATCTTTGTGGTGGTTGACCGCTTGTCAAAAATGGCCTATTTCTTGCCACTTAAGAATACGCCTTCCGTCATGGAAACTGCCTGGGTCTTCATCAAGGAGATTGTAAGACTTCATGGGTTCCCAGCAAATATCGTCTCGGACAGCGGGGTCCAATTCACCTCCCTTATCTGAAGAACACTGTGTGAAATACTGAAGATCGAACTATCTTTGTCGTCTGCTTACCATCCTCAGACTAAGGGGCAAACAGAAAGAACCAATCAGACGATTGAGCAATATAAATGCTACACCACTTTTGTCCAGGATGATTGGGTAGCGCTGCTACCACTGGCAGAATTTGCTTACAATAATTCCAAGCACTCGGCTACAGGCCAGTCTCCATTCTTTTCCAACTATGGGTTCCACCCATCTTTTTTACCTGCCATTGTTCCAGAATTCCACAGCCCCAGAAGTACAGAGCACTGTTAATTTCTTTACTCATAAAAGTAAGTTGTTGCAAGAAGCGGTGAACTAACAAAAGGATTTTTGACAGGAAAAGGAGAGGGGAGTTGATTCTCCAACTGGGCGATCAAGTGTGGCTGTCTAAAACAAACCTTTGTTTGGCTTGCCGCTCAAAGAAGCTGGAAGAGGAGACTTAACGATGTGTCATACGAGTTGTCCTTACCAGACTCACTCAGGATCCATCCAGTATTCCACGTGTCCTTTTTGAAACCCTCAGTATCTGATTCCTTCCCAGATAGGCGATTGGGGCCACATAAACCTGTGATTGCAATGATGATAAGGAATTTGAGGTAGATGCTATTGTGGATTGCAGGAAAAGGAGGAATCAGCTGCAATATCTAATTAAGTGAAAGTTATATGGCCCAGAAGAAAATTTCTGGGAACCTGAGCAGAATATCCAAGCTAAAGAATTGATTCACGCCTTCTTTCGTAGACATCCGCAGAAGAGAGATCTATTGGGCACCCAGAGGTTGCCCATAAGGAGGGGCAATGTCAGGAACGTACAGCTTCGCAGTAACCCAGAGGCACACTGGAGTGCACCAGCGCGGACTTGCTGGTGCCCATCCAGCTGCTAACAGACATGCACGTGCGCAGAAGTGTGCACATGCGATCGCGCACAGCTGCGCGCAAGCACACGCAATAACCATTGCATTGGCGCCTAGTGGCCTACATAAGTGCAGCAGGTGCTCTTGTCCTTTGCTGTTTGATCTACAGCTGTTCCTTTATTTTTGTTTCTGAACCTGTTGATTCCTGTTATCTGACCCGATCTGTCTCTGACTTTGCTTGATTGCTGCCTGCCCCAACCTCGACTTGCTCTGGACTCTGCTTGCTTCCTGATTCCTGCCTGATCATGTGTTGCCATCCTCTGCTTGTATCCTGGTTACCTGTTGCCTGCTGTCGGTACCTGTATCTGCCCGCTGTTACCTATCTGGCTTGTCCGACCTCGCATCCAGTCGCTACTGCTGCTGTTGCTATTACCTATCTGGTATCTGCTGCCTGCTGTCCTCAGTTCCAGTTACCTTCAGGCTCTGATGACGGATCTTCCATCTACCTCCTCACTCAGAGGAGAGATCATACAAAACCTGTACCTCATCACACTCCTGCGACCACTGTCGCAACATCAGTGGTTCTCTAGTCAGGGCTGTACGAGAGGCCTCCTTCTGTACGTCAGGCTCAGACACAACGTACAAGACACATACTCAGAATTCTGACGGACAAGCTGTACCCTCTTCCAAACAGATTATACTATACAAGGCCCTCATTCCATTCTGCTTCTCAATTGCTGGATTTAATTATATAGCTGTTCTTAGAGTTATTTCCACCTTAATCAAAGCAAGAAAATCCAACTCCCATAAAATCTACTATCGCACATAGAAGACTTACATTGCCTGGTCCAAGGACAGGAAGCTAAGTCACAGGAAATATTCTATCATATTTTGGTTTTTCTCCAGTCTGGCCTTGACCAGATTGAAGTCCTGAGAACCCTAAATAGACATGTGCTTTAATCATTTTATTTTAAAAACTTCTTGACTTGACTCACACTTCTTAATCAAGACTTTTCTTCAGGGAATTGCTCGTATAAATCTCTCAAATCAACCTCCTGTGTCACCTTGGGATCCCAACCTGGTACTATCTGTACTTCAGAGACCTCAATTTAAAGATATGCGGTTGGAAGTTTTCTTACATCTGTTAGGTGTGCTACTTAATTGGCAGCTCTTTCCTGTATGAAACACTTTCTTGTTTTACACAAAGACTACATTTTTTTTAAAAAAAAAACCTTCCTACCTCAGACGGTCACTCCTTTCCATCTCATTGAAGATATTGTTCATCTTTACCTTTGTCCTGCCCCGCCCCAAAACATGAAAAGCAAATTGGCCCTAAATTGCCAGCGTGTTCAAGGCTGTAAGAGACTACCTAAAAGCCACAGTCTCTATTCCCTAGTCCCTCTTAGTCCTACCTGTGGACCCTAGTGAAGGGCATCCTGCTTCCTGTTCCACCATTGCTAGGTGGATCAGACAAGTCCTGGGCATATGCCCTTAGAGACAAAGTTCCTTCTTTCCCTATCAGTGGGTCAGAATTTTTATTTTTTTCTGGTACCTTAGGCAAAAACAAACATTAAACCCTTAAAATGCTTTGGAACTACTTGCAGAGGTAGTTTTTTTTCCATTTCTGGCATTCCACTTCAATTCTTATAGTATCTTTTGTATATTAACTTGAAAACTAATATTTATAGTAGTTTACAATATTCATTTAATATAGGTTGTGATTTTGGAAGCACATAGGGTCCCCTCGAAAATTGTAGTCTTTATGGCTGGATGGGCAAACTTCGGATATTGTCAGAAAATATTCATGCAGCCTAATGCTGCTGTCTCTACTCTCTTTAAAACCTTGTCTTTGTTTTATACTATGTTGCCCTCAGTTTGTTTGCCTGAGACTAAAGCAGGCCATATATAATTAATTTTTACCCAGCCCTATGGCAGAATACAATGATCAGTGTTGCCTTCTATAGCTAGCAGTACTGATCATGCAGGAGAATTCCAACAGGCTGGTTGTACACAAATCGTTAGATAGTCTGGAGCCAGCTGTCCCACACATGGATCAAAATGTGATTGGTCCTTGCTGTATCGCAAGCTTGAGAACACTATAGAGAGATGGTAGGTATGGGAATAGATGTCAGAAAAAGCTGGAGCTCAGGGATTTTATGAATTTTTATAGTATGGGTTTAGCAGGACCTCACCCCTACTTTTTAATACTTAGCGGGGCATGCCCGGTCTTTTCTTTCATCATTTCTTTTTACATAGTGAGGTTCTATACAATAATGTAAAGGAGGTGCAGTGAATTTCACACAGCATTTCACACTAGGCACTCCTCTACCCAAGTCCCGAAGCCAGCCACTTTAACTACACCACTGATGTGTACTTCACGTGGTATTCTGTGTTAGAAACTGTTTATCATCGTCAGTGATTATCATCCATGCACTAAGCAACCTGGACAGTTCTGACTCAATGTGTTTTTTATGCATTTTGTACATGTGGTTGGTTTTATACTAAGAATTATTCGTCAGTGGTTGATTGAATTAAAATAAAACATAAAAGTAATTTCTGTAATGTATTAGCTTGCTCAACAGTACAATGCTATCTCCTATGGAAGTCAGGTTTCTGAAAACCTGTAAACTTTCACATTTCCATGGACATGATTATCTTTATTTAGATAAGCCTTAGATCAAATCTTACTACTGCATCTTATTTCTAGCAATGTAATCAAACAGCACAAAACATGAAGAAAAATGTTCTGTAGTACTATTTGAGCAAGCAATTAGGGCTAAGTATGTTATTTGTAAACTGTTCACTCTTTAATAAACATGAAATTAATCATTGAACAGTATTTAAAATTCTTTTTGGACACGTCATTAAAAATTAATAAAGGCTTAACTAATTAGAATATCAAAAAGAGGATATTATCCCATGCTACATTCAAAGCACACAACGGCAGTTTGATTCACAGATGTCCTTTGTAATCAAAGGTATTTGTAGATCTTACATCTTCCATACAACAAACATTACTTATAATATAGAACAGAAGCCTGTTAAAAGAAAATAAAAAAAAATCTAACACATTCTTCAGTACACATGCAGAGTATGATAAACTGCATATGTCTTCCAAGCATTTTAGGCTCATTAAATACACATCATTATGCTGATATTATTTCTCCATAAGTATTCTAAGAACATGGTAAATTAGTGGGTTTGTGTGGCCATTTCATAAGAAGTTGTGTCAATAGGAGCTAGGAAACGCATTGTAAAATAAAATAGGGGAATGATAAAAAGACTGCTTATTTGATTAGGAAACTGCAGCAGTTGTTTAGAATTGATTGTATGTCCCCCAAGATGAATTAGAACATAGAATACTGCAGTAGAAAAGTGGTTTAGGTGTCATGGTAATTGTATGACTATTTTTATCTCTCCGTTGTAAACCATGGCTTACACTGGCTGGAATGACATTGAACTGTTTTCCTCTATGATGATTTACAGCTGGGATAGTGCATTTGTAAGACCAGATGTCACATTTTATGTATTGGAAAGTGTCAGTTGTGATGACTTATGTCTAAAGATCCCATGCCTGAATCAATAGAATGCAGTCATTTCCATTTCTTCGAAGACTGTTTCCGACATAATACGCACCATATTTCAGTCATTTTAATGATACTGTGAAACAGTGTATTTAATAAAAACTGTAAAAAAAATGTTGTTTCTTTATGTTCTGTATTATGTCTCCCCTTGAATAAAGCTATAGTTTTCAAACACTCAAAATATACAATACATATTACATACAACCATGTAAAAATCTATACAACTGATATTTTGTACCATTCTTTCATTTCACATTGTTACATTGTAATACTTGCATTTAGGATCGCAGTAGAACTTGGGTTGAATAATCCAGTATAGTTTATTTTTTTTTCAACAGATATTATTTGATATCTTTTTCCCTCTATACATGCTATGAGTTTGCTGTTGTTGTAAAAGAAAAGGGTATGGAGGTTAAACATCCACTCTGAGAAATATAGGCTTCGCCAAAGTAGCATAGTGCTACATAAATACAGGCATTGCACTGATTCATAAACCGCTGTGGACTGATCAAAGAAAATAGATTGTGGTTATTGCTTTCAGTATTAAACTAAATAAACCGCAATGTTCTTACCTGAAAACACTTTTGTGCCCAGAGTTTATTTTCTAGCTCTTTCTCTCCTCGCTACACTAAATAGTGACCCTTTTTCAAATTCAGATTTGCATTTAAATAGAAATCCTTCAATCACCTCAGATCGAAAACATGCAAGATTGTTTCTATTTAATATCTAATAATATTTTTATTATTTTCCAAGATAGTAAACAGGGAACTTCACACTTTTATTGTTATTTTATATTTTCACAACTGAGTCGTAGCAATCAGGACAAAAATTGCACCTTTACCAGATGCTCAGTATGTATACAGACTGTAGGGTTCAGTTACAAAATGACAAACAATAAAGAGGATGGAAATATTTGCAGCAAGGATTCTGAATGCTTTTTGCAGATTATATCTCAGATGTATCATACTTGGTAAAGCCATTTTGTCTCATCATAAGAAAGCCAGGACATTCTGGTCAGATTAGGCTGCAAAAATTGTTTTAATTTGGAGGAATTTTGGCAACAGAAGGTGATGGTAGTGCTGTGCCCAAGCCCTGTGGGGATACACAAGATACAATGTCCAGTAAATAGTCAGTCTAAAAAATAAAAAAAGTCTCACATATGTGGTCCTGCCATACTCGGGAAGAGTAGTAGACCGTGTGAATGTGTTTTGGGTTTTAATTTTAACTATGCCTATTATGTGTGTTAGAAATATCTTATTATTTGACAACTTTGCATATAAAAAAAATACTTTTTTTTTATTTCAATATTTTTATTTTTATTGAGGTAATAGGATAATATCAAAAAGGCACAATTTTGAACAATAGTGCAATCAGGTATAAGATCATATACAAGTAGAGAAATCTATTTTCTTCAAGTTGTTTGTAAACTTGGAATCTCCTACCAGTAAACAGGGATATCCCAGCAATAAGTATTCTCCATAGAATGATCAGTCAGGGTAACAAAACAGTATATGAGTATGAAAAATGAGAAAAGAATAAAAATAAAATGAAGCGGAACCCCATTGTACATTCCAATTCATATCGTCAGTATAGAACTATATGTTCCATCAAAATATTATGTAATTATTGAAGAAATCAGATAAACAAAGAGAGGAGAAATTGTGAGAAAGAAGAAAAAGGTCGGAAAAAGGGGAGTAGGTCAGGAAAAAGTAAAGGAAAGAAGGAGGAGTCATTCAGAGTTTCATTAGGGTATGGATAAGTATAGAATCCATAAATCTCATGTCGCATAGAATTTCTTGGTGGAGTTGTGGAGAATACAGGTAAGTCTATCGTTAACCATTATCCAGTTAAGTTTATTCGTCACGTATTCAAGGTCAACCGTGGACTGCTTCCAATATTTAGCAATAGTTATTCTGGCTGCTAAGTATATATAGGTAATGAGTTTTGTCAATTTCTTGGGAACCACCTCGGGAAGTTTATGAAAAAGCGCTGGTTTCGGGAATCTACGATATTAACCCCTGTCACTGAGTGTATCATATTACACAAATCCAGAATCTAGTGACTACAGGGCATTGCCACCAAACATGATACATTGTGCCCATCTCGCAACAGCACCTAAAGCAAATGGGAGATGCAAACGGGTGAATCTTCGCAACTCTGGTCGGGACTAGATACCAACGTAGGAGCGTTTTATAGTTTGCTTCAATTAATGTTGTGTTAATGGAAATTTTGGATAATGCATAGGCAATATCTTGCCAGTCAGACAATTCAAAAATGGTATTCAAGTCCTGTTTCCATTGAGACAAATAAGGGAGTTTAGTAGTCGGATCAGTAAGAGTGGCATATATCGTAGATAACCGTCCCCGTAGGAGGTTCTTCCTTTGACAAGATAATTCAAAATGTGTAACTGTAAAGGGTCTCTTTAGCACGTTAAGTGTAGATCATATAAAATAAATAAGCTAATTGTGTCGGAATAATTCACTCGAGGGCATTTGTAGTGTATCTTTAAAATATTGTAAAGAGTGTGGTTGGTCACCATTGAGGTAGTCACCTATCCTGAAAAGCCCCTTCTTAAGCCACCAAAAGAATAGCATCGGAGTCATGACGGGAGACAACTCAGGGTTGCAAAATAGGTGTTTTCAATGTTTTACTCCATCCCAAGCCGCTAGGGAATGGGACAGGGTAGGGCATAAGATAGGGGGGTGAAGGTGGCCAGGAAGTCACATTAGGGAACCAACTGCAAAAAGGTGGCATGAGAGAGCTTCAATAGAGACCCAAAGAGGTGTGGAGCCCTTGGCCGTTGTATAGGGTAGCGTTATTTGAGCAGCTTGATAATAAGCTTGTAAATTAGGGAGGCCAAGTCCACCACTCGGTTTCGAGACATATAATTCCAATTTATTAATTCTAGGTTTTTTATTGTGCCAAATAAGACGAAAACTTCAGATTGTAAACGCTGCAAGTCTCTTTTCGGGACAGCAATCGGTAGGGTTCTAAAATAGTAAAGTATTCTGGGTAAAAATTTAATTTTAATAGAGTTAATTCTGCCAAACCATGAAAAGGGATAGTCTGCCATTGAGGAAGGTAAAGAAATATTAAGGGCTGTTGTTTTTTGGGTGTTCAGAGAAAGTCCTGAGATTTGGGAAAATTGGTGTAGCAAAGTCAATAGATTAGGTAGGGTAGTTTGAGGGTTAGTGACATACATGAGGACGTCATCGGCACATTTGTGCTCCTGTTGTCCACAACATATACCATGTATGGTAGGGTGGGTTTAAATCGCTATGGCTAAGGGTTCGATTGCCAATGCAAATAGCAATGGAGAAAGTAGGCAGTCTTGTTGTGTTCTACGTCAGATAGAAAACGAAGGCAGCTTAAAACCCTTGATGGAAACCTGAGATGACGGATTGCTGTAAAGCATTTTCAGTAGTGAAATAAATTTAGAGCCAAATCCAAAAGCCTCTAGAGTGGTAAAAAAAATACATTTTAATTTTTCTTCCTGCATTTTGCAAAAACTTGGTGCAAAAAATTAAATTTTAAAAAGATTTACTATGCCTTTCAGAAAATAGCTTGGAGCATTTGCTTTCCAAAATAGGGTCATTTTTGGGGGTGTTTCCACTGTCCTGGTGCTCCAGGGCCTCCTAAAATGTGATAGGTAGTCAGGAAATTAGATGCATAATTTAGATGTAATTTATGCTCCTTGAAAGCCCAAATGTGTTTTTTGGATTGCGGGCCCCTCTCTGCATCTATGCTGTAAAAAAGTCTCACACATGTGGTATCCCCATACTCGGGAGGCAAAGCAGAATGTGTTTCGGAGTGTAATTCTTAGTATGCCTATGCTATGTTTGAGAAATAACATGATAAAATGGCAACTTTATAAAAAAAAATGTAAATTCTTAATTTTCCCAAAAATTGTGACAAACAATTGCAACTGCTTTTTACTAATTACCCTGGCTGAATACTTTTTGAAAAGGGGTCACTTAGGTCTTTGTACTGTCCTGGCATTTTAGTGCATCAAGAAATGAGGCAGTCAGCACATCAGGCTGCAGCTGTCAGCCATAACCCCGGTATCACAATTTTCAGCCAGAGATGCTATAAAAAAAAGCAGCAGGAGCCCCCCCCCTCCTCCCCTTGGGTGCCTCTCCAGGCATTCAATCTGGCGGTTGTGGTGGCTTACAATAGAGGTGATCAGATCAGCTCTGATCACCTCTATGGTCTGGGAGCCCAGAAGAGACCAGCATTTTCATAACTTCCAGTTTCCCCTGATGTAAACAGCATCATTTGTAAATAGTGAAGACATCTGATCAGACCACTCTTGGTGTGATCAGATGCTTTTAAGGGCAGAGGAGACATCTGGGGTCTAATGGACCCAAAATCTTTCCATAAAGAGTACCCATCACAGCCTATTGCTGTCACAAGGGATGTTTACATTCCTTGTGACAGCCATAAAAGTGATCAAAAACAAAAAAATTAAACAAAAAGTGTAAAAATAAAACGTTTTTTTTAAAGTGCCCCTACCCCCCGTGCTCACGTACAAAGGCAAACACACGCATTGGTCCTGTACGCATACCTAAACATCGATCCCACTACACATGCGATGTGTATTGCAGGGAACATCAGAGCAAGAGCAATAATTCTAGCACCTAGACCTCCTGTGTAACTCTAAACTAGTAACCAAGCGTCGACTATAGAAATTATTAAATACAGTAGTTGGGCACCATTCCACAAGCGTGCACAATTTTAAAGTGTGATATACTAAGCATCTATTTACTTGGCATAACACCATCTTTTATATTTTACCAATCAATTAGGTATTATATTGTGATTATGTGCATAAAATTAATTAAAGTGTAATTTTTTCCTAAAAATTTGCCTTTGAAAAAACGCTGCACAAATACCGTGTGACATAAAAATTGCAAAACCCACCATTTTATTTTACAGGGCCTCTGCTAAAATATATAAGTATATATATATATATATATATATATATATATATATATATAAAATGTTTGGGGGTTATAAGTAATTTTCTAGTAAAAAATACAGATTTTTACATGTAAACAAAAGATGTCTGAAAAGGGCTGGTCTTAAAGTGGTTAAATAAGTACATATTAATCACCGTATTTCCTAAAATATGTAAAATGCTTAGCGACTAAATTGAGTCAAGCACTTTTCTAATTTGACCGAAGTTTATAGTGTACTGAGACAAATACGTAAAATACCATTGAGTACCTCCCATTCTAAAAGCAACTTTAATATACCAGTAGTTATGACTTTACTCTGGGTTTACCTAAGCCATGCTTTTGCTGGGTCTGTCTTGTGACATAGAAAGTTCTGAAGCCAAAGATAGCCAGGAAACTGGTATTTTTAGTGTCCTCCCTATTTTTCTTAGCATAGGTTGTGCACTTTATGCTACTTCATAAAAGTTATGCTCCAGGCAAATAAAGAAAAAATATAATCCAATTGGGTATTCTTTAAAACCATTACACGTACTGGAAATATTACCAGTACACATACCTGAACCTGCCTTTTTATTAGATTTTGTCAAAACCCTACACTGGGTGCCAGTTGGACCCTATTGCATTGCATAGTGCTGTCAACTAACACGGAGAGAACCTCATCAATGAGCAGATGCTCCTTCACTTTTCATTCAGTAGACTGGGGGTGAGTCTGTGACCAAGCTGTATTGCTTAACTGCAGTGGATCAGAGTGGGATCTCTAACCTGCATGTTCTCCCTGATAGTCATGGCTATGTTAGAAGACTGGTCCAACAGAATTAGAACAACTTTTGTTATATACAACAGCTCACATACTGTACATATAGTATATGGATCTGTACCTGGCTTTGGGGTTTAACTCTGTGTATATTGTAAAAAAGAAAAGTATTAACTCTTTGTGAGTGTTAGCATCTTAACGCCAAGACAGTTTTCCTTCCACTTTTGGTTAGTGGTGCTAGCCATAACACTGTGACTACCTATAACATAATCAGTTAGCCCTCACTGAATCAGAACTACTCAGCTAATTTTTTCCAAGTGCAAGGTGCATGTGTATTCTTACTTGTACCCTGGTATGCTTTGTGTATTTTTTAAATCTATCCAGTAATCCAGCTTTCTGTAATAAAGATCACTGTTGATCCCTCTCCTTGTGCAGGGTGACTGTTTGTGTATCAACCCCCTTCTGTAGATTTCTGCAGGCATCCTGTAGTGGGTGGACCTGTTGGTTTTTGTGCCCAGAGTTCAGCTGTAAGTCACCTAAAGCGTAAATAATAACTTGCAGAGTGGTGATGGAATACTCTTTTTTAAACATTTTTAGGTTTTTCAGCTTGGGTCAAGTTTTTCTCAAGTCCCAACTTTAGCCTTGTGAATAGAGTGGCAAGAAATTCAAATATATGTTACACTTTTATTAAGATATGTGTCCCTATTGGGTAGATATCCCTGAACTTTCTGTAGGCAATACACATTAATAGAGAGTGTGCTCAATCCGTACTGTATCTAAAACAAAAAAAAGAAAATTTTAGCTGGGGTTTGTTTTTAACCACTTTAAGACTGGAAGGATTTGCCCCCTTCCTGACCAGGCCCTATTTTGCGATTTGGCACTGCGTTACTTTAACGGACAATTGTGCGGTCGTGCGATTCTGTACCCAAATAAAATTGATTGCTTTTTTCCCCACAAATAGAGCTTTCTTTTTGTGGTATTTGATTACCTGTGCAATTTTTATTTTTTGCGCTATAAACAAAAAAGAGCGATCATTTAAAAAAAAAAAAAAAAACAATATTTTTCACATTCTGCTAAATGACATTCTCAAAACAAAATCTAGAAATCAAAATTTTTCAACATTTTAGGCCAATTAATTTTCTGCTATGTATTTTTGGTAAAACAAATCACAATAAGCATATTTTGATTGGTTTGCGCAAAAGTTATCGCATCTACTAACTACGGGAACGATTTATGTAATTTTTATTGTTTTTTTTTATACTAGTAATGGTGGCAATCTGCGATTTTTTGCGGGACTGCGGCATTGCAGCGGACAGATCGGACCCCTGACTAACATTTTTGACACTTTTGGGAGGACCGGTGACATTACTACAGTAATCAGTGTTAAAAATATGCACTGTTACTGTAATAATGACACTGGCAGGGAAGGGGTAACATTATGGGTGATCAAGGGGTTAAATGTGAACCTAGGAGAGTGATTCTGAATGTGGGGGGGGGGGGGCGTATAGAAGGATCATATGGGCTCTAGGATCATTCCAGGGAGAAGAACAGTCATCTGTGTTTACAACAGCCGACGGTCTTTCTCTCTCAGCGGGGAATGATCGCGGGTGTCAGGCGGTAATCTGAGCCGCCTGCCCGCTGCATCGGCTTCCCCGCTGATGAGCGGGAGCATGGCGGCACGCGCTCACCCTCTAGACTTCCGAGAGGGAGCAACATACAGCTATGGTGATTCGCCTGGGGAGCGGCTGCCTGCCGCCCTATAACTGCGGCGGGCGGTCGGCAACAGGTTAAATTAGACTGATAGTTTGGAAATATTTTAGGTGCTGGAAAAGCATATTAGCTGCTCTCATTGCAATGAAAATAGGTAAACATCCTTTTTGAGTATATTTGGTGATCAGGGATGAGCTCAGCATGTTTGGATCCTAGTCCAAATCCAGCAGAGCAATTCCACCAGAAAGCTGGTAGCAGGATATCTGAGGGCAGGTTCAGGCTAGGAATCAGAACATTGCTGAACTCATCCCTATTGATGAATTAGCAACTTTTTAATCTAAAAGAATATCATGTTTTTCAGCAAGTTGTTCCTTAATTGCTTAGCAGCTACAGTATTCCACAATTTTGACAGTAATCAGCTAAATGACATAACTAAGCTGAGGTGACAAGACACAGTTGTTTCATGACATATCCTCACCTGGTAGGTATCAATGTACAAGAAACACATCTATGATTAATATACAGAGAAAGCTTGACAAGACCAGTGTTTCATAAAAACTACAAACTCTTGTCTTTAAAATCTAAGACGGGAATGATTTATTGCTGCTTGCCAGTTTAATTCCACCTGCAGGTGTCTTTTGTAAAGTAATTATATAGTGATTCATAAAAGAAAAATGTCACATATATTTAAAATGGCTAGTCCAAATAGCTGTTCTATTTCTTGCCGGTATTTTTTAGCAGTGTTGCACTTTGACTTAAATTAATGCTAATCTTTTTCAATTGCAAACATACTGATGGAATAGAAACTGGATATTTCATAAAATATAAAGAAGGTTACATACATCTCAAAAATAGTTATAATTTTGTTTCAGATCACTATTGTTGGCGTTTTTACTGTTGGATTGTTTTTGTAATAGCTCTTATTATTTGAAATTAGTCAGAGTTTTTTCATGTTAATGAATTGAACATGTTTTTATAATTATATAACTATAAATAAACCACAAAAATATTTGTATGGACAATTAGACCAAGAAAAAAGACCCGTAGACCGAGAAAGATTCCCTAATAAGAAAGACTATTTTGTTAAAATTGTGTGACGGTCGGATAGGGGCTGGGTTACAAATGAATGTAGGAAAGACCAGGGCCCAGTTACAACATATGTAACTGGGACCAAAAACAAGGAACAAATTCCCTTGCATGCCCCAATTGTGTAAATGCTGCCAGTATTTTGCCAACTACTACAAAAACTCCACAATAAATGGACATGGGTTCAACCCCTCCTTTGTTTTTCTTGATCACTAATTCTGTACGATGGAGAAAGTTAGGCTTATTCAAAAATTTAAAAAGTATGCATATAGATGCATGACAGTTCCCAACTGCAATAAAATAATAATATTTTGATAAACTCTTAGCTATAAGTCTAATATAGAAACACATTGACAGATATAACAATTGATCTGTGGATCTGATTGTTCCCAAAACGTAGTTCCTTCCTTTGCATTCAGATTTAAAGTGAACTGACTTCAATTTCTTCCAATAGTCTGAAAAATCTTTTTTCTAGTGACAATCGATATCTGAGCAGCATGGACTGAATACCAGTACAGTAATGTTTAGCAGCTAATAGATTTTAGGATATGAATCCATAAACTTGTGTTTACATGTGTTTTTTGTCTAGTTTTGCCACAGCCTTAATATATGGGCTTTCAGTTGTATACTGTACATACATATACTTTGTCAAAAATATCAAAAGGAAATAATATTATCTCTACAATTAAATTTGTGACCTCTCATTTCCTTATTTTTACTGACATATACTTCCCATATAGTATAGCTTTACTATTTTGGACACTGATGTCAAATAAATCAAGGACCTATAACAGTTATTATACACAAAATTATTATTATTCACACTACATAACAAACTGTATCAGGATAACCTTGTCATGTCATGGTGATCATCATATTTATCAATGAAGAGAAAATACAAAAAAAAACAAAAACAGATCTATGAAATGTGATCACTCTGAACTCTGAAACCACAAACTGAAAGTCTCTGCAGTGTTAATGTATCTTTTCTAATTCTTGAAGCTTGTGATAGTATACAAGCAACACCTTAAGGCATTGATTATACCAGGGCCCACACCCAACTTCCTTCACAGTTCTGAGCTGTCATGTGACTAAATGCTAAGCTCCATAAAGGAAGCTGATTCTAAAAGGCGTGAAAATATGTGTCACAACAAAAACCCACTTTTCACCATGACCACCAATCTCTGACACAACCTTGGCGGTTCATTCTTTCCATAAAAAAAGCTGTTTCATAATGGTCTTCCCCATGAGAAAGTTTTTCAGTCATTCCCTGCCAAAAACATATAAGTGACGATGTCTTCATTTAAGACTAGTTGTCAGCTCTCTCATACAGACTTAATGACACGCACTGCTTTTTCATATTTATATGAAAATGCCTGGGTAACAGACAACTATCCTTGAATCAGGCTCCTCAAGCGCCACAGACCTGGGCAAGGTCATATTCACTGTTGCTCACATTTATAGGTCACCTGTGTGTCAGAATGGTGTATTCTAAAAGGCTACCCCCACCACCTTATTAATGCTTATTATTTGTAAAAACACTTTTGTGACCATATACTACTAACCTAAAAAAATTTTTTTTTAAATTAAGAAAAAAAATATTTATAAATAATGTATGTAAGTAAGTAAGCTTA
Organism: Pelophylax lessonae; assembly: GCF_965119305.1. Classification (NCBI taxonomy): domain Eukaryota; kingdom Metazoa; phylum Chordata; class Amphibia; order Anura; family Ranidae; genus Pelophylax; species Pelophylax lessonae. The sequence continues at coordinate 431,306,708 of NC_138772.1, read as the reverse complement.
TTAATCATTTGTAGAGGTTCATGGATTATTTAATAAAGTCCTAATTTACTTTTTGGTAAATTAATCATGTATTTATTCTATTTCTACTTTTATCCTCAGTTCATTAACCCAAATAATATACATAACATGAATGCCAAGATTTACAAGTTGTGTAGTTCCTCAAGTCCTAGAAATAAAATCTCTTTGAATCTTATGTGTCATCTCCATGTGCTCAACATATCCAGTAGTGCTGCATGTCAGCTTTTCTGTAATTAAATTGTAACAATTTAATAACTTAAAACATGTGCAAAAAAATAAATACCATTTATATTGTTCTTGATGGAGAAATGACCCCCTTTGCTTGATTAAGTAGGTTTAGAGGAAACATTTCTCCAGCTCCCCATGGTTTTATAACAGCCATCAATGCTACCATAACTTGCATGCACAGTTAGAGTTCTAGTCACTTCCCCACAGGTCCCTTCCATAGTTGCTTCATTTACTCTAAACATCCCCTAGCTTCATGAAAGGTCTATTGTCTTGGGGAGCCTGTGGGAGTCACAATCAGGTATGTTGCAGTGGTATAGAGACCTCAGTTGCAGTTGGTCCCTGATCCAGGTGCTCCGCCTCCTGTTCTCTACTGTCTTACATTATCCACATGCCGACCAGCCGCCGTAGATCTCCTGCAGCATGGCAGACCGCTCTTCTGTCAGTGATGAACACAGGGATCCTGCATTCTTCCTATTTAGGAACACAGGTCTCTGTGTTCATCCAATGAGCCCATCCCCCACACAGTTGGAAAGCACCCCCTAGGGACACATTTAACCCTTTGATTGCCTCTTGTTTTAACCCCTTCCCTGCCAGTGTCATTAGTACAGTCACAGGGCATATTTTTAGCACTGATTACTGTAGTAATGTCACTGGTCCCCCCAAAAGTGTCAAGAATGTCAGTCCCGCTAAAAATCCCTGATCGCTGCCATTACTAGTAAAAAAATACAAATAAAAATGACAAATCTTTCCCCTAGTTTGTAGATGTGATAACATTTGCACAAACCAATCAATAAACACTTATTGGGATTTTTTTTATACCAAAAATATGCAGCAAAATGCATATTGGCCAAATATGAAGAAAAAATTTGATTTTTACATATTTTTTATTGGGAATGTTTTATAGCAGAAAGGAAAAAAATGTTTTTTTTTTTCAGAATTGTCGCTTTTTTTGTTTTTAACGCAAAAAATAAAAATCACACAGGAGATCAAATGCCACCAAGAAAGCTCTATTAGTGGGGGAAAAAGGACATAAATTTTATTTTGGGTACAGCGTCGCACAACCGCGCAATTGTCAGTTAAAATAACGCAGTGCCATATCAAAAAAAATGGTCTGGTGATTAAGGGGGTAAAACCTTCTGGTCCTTAAGTGGTTAATAAAGTAGGTAAACACAATTAAGTAGAGCAGACTATACAGCAAATGCAGGAGATACGCGCAGTAGAGCAATTGTGCTGGTTTTCGGAGTAGAGCAATTTTGCTGATCTTCGACAGCTTCCAAGTCTGATCTCGAAGAATCTTCTGTAAGCAACTCTCCTCAAGTAAATTCTAGGTAATTATATTTTCATTGCCATAGTAATGATAGGGCATTAAATAATATGGGGTGCAGGAGATTGGAGTAGTGAAGGGTGGCCTGTACATCCACATGGATCTACATCTAATGGACTGTTATAAATACTTTTTGTCTATAAATTTGAACCCAATGGTTGGTACAGCATTGATTATGAATTGTAAAATGTGACTATCATGTAAATTAGAAAGAAAATTGGTTAATTAAAAAAAAAAAAATGTAGTTTAAAAAAGACATGATCGTGTGCTAGAGACATGACATGACTGCTAGATTTAAGATGGTATCTGATAGGTTACTGCAAACTTTGGTTTAATTTTTTTTAAATGAGATCCTTTGGTATGGAAACGGTGGATTTTTCTGTAGTCAACAACACTTTCTGTGTTCATATTGCAGGCTTTCAACAGCTGCAATCCACCATTAACATTTAATTTTATTTCCACAAAACAGCTTCTTTAACACAAGTTAAAAACCCACAGATAATGGTTAACACAGCAAGACTAGATAGCCCAAGGTAGACCTGAAAGTTCTTATCTTATCATTATAGAACACAGCAAAGCCTGCCAGGCATAAACATCATAACAAACACGCCAGCTTCTCCATCATACAGTAAACTCTTGCTAGTGCTGTGATCTTTAGTGGTGATAGTCTAGGTAAATTTATAAAACACCATAGATTGTGTGGAGCCTCATGGCTTCATTGATTACACTGTAAAATCCATTAGCACTATCTAAATCATAGATATGTACATTGACACGGGAAGCCTTCTGGGATTTGTGGGCGCTTCTCTTGCACCACATACAAAGGCTACTGAATAAAAAATACTTGTTATATTTATTATATAACTTGTTTATTATTGTTTTACACCTTACTGCACTGGGGGAGATTTACTAAAACTGGTGCACAAAGAATCTAGTGCAGCTGCTTATTGGAACCAATCAGCTTCTAAACTCAGCTTGTTACATTAAGCTTTGACAATAAAATCTGGAAGCTGATTGGTTTTTATGTATAGCTGCACCAGATTCTTTGTGCACCAATTTTAGTAAATCTCCTCCTTTATGTATAACATAATATTTAATCAAAGTTGAAAATGTATATGCATAACAAGATCTTTGAAATAAAACCAGATTTGGGAAAATAAAATATTTTTTGAGACCCAAAGTCAAATTCCATCTACTGTAAAAAAAACAAAAAAAAAACAAAACCATAATAACATTGAAAGCCAATTAGGAAATTCTGTTCATCATTACAAATGCTTGGAAAACCAAGCTTGTGCTGCTAGTCAAAGAGAGGCTTCATTGAGGTCTTTAGCTAAAGATATCTTCAGTGAGATCTATAAATGGCAAAATAGACCAGCAGCTATTTGGACAGTGGTTGGTGAAGTTTTTTTTTTTGTCTAATTTTACATGCATATTAATTGAGATTAATGTTTGTTTTCAAAATAATAATTTAAGTTGTATCTAAACCCAAGAACCAAAATGTTATATATTACAGCTTACCAGTCCTTAGATGTGGTGATTTCATTAATTTTTTTAACAGGTCTTTTATTTTACTTTTACCTGGTAATCGTGACAATTACACACTTCATGTTGCAAAAAAAATGTCACTCGCTACATGGCATTAACAGTGTTGTTATCCTAAGCTGCACTCCTAATTTAGACTACAAACACCTCCTTCTCTTCTGAACTCCATACCATAAATGGGAGGTGTTCTCTAGTCCACTGAAGATAACTGAGAAAGCTGATATAATTGTTTTAGATTTCAGTTTAGTGCACAGGATACTGGATTCCTGGTAGGATCAACTGATATGTTTCTGTATTTGCAGAAAATGTGCTTAACCTAACAAAAGAATACAAATGCAGCCATTACATCTGCTAACACCTGATAAGCTGCTATCGTATTTATCGGCATATAACACGCGCCGGCGTAAAACACACACCTCAATATTTGGAGAGAAATTTCAGGGAAAAAAGCTTTTTTTAAATCAAATGACATCTCACCAGCATCCTCATCAGCAGTGTTGCATCTTCATCAGCAGTGTCCATATATGCATCCCATAAGCAGTGTCCATACATGCAGTGTCCATATATGCAGCCCATAAGCAGTGTCCATACATGCAGTGTCCATATATGCAGCCTATCAGCAGTGTCCATACATGCAGTGTCCATATATGCAGCCCATAAGCAGTGTCCATACATGCAGTGTCCATATATGCAGCCCATAAGCAGTGTCCATACATGCAGTGTCCATATATGCAGCCCATAAGCAGTGTCCATACATGCAGTGTCCATATATGCAGCCTCACGAGCAGTGTCCATATATGCAGGCCATCAGCAGTGTCCATATATGCAGTGTCCATATATGCAGGCCATCAGCAGTGTCCATATATGCAGTGTCCATATATGCAGGCCATCAGCAGTGTCCATATATGCAGCCTCAATATATGCAGCCTCGCAAGCGCAGTGTCCAAATATGCAGCCTCGCAAGCGCAGTGTCCAAATATGCAGCCTCGCAAGCGCCATTGGAACAGTCCGAATATGTTTTAAAAAAGGGCGGGAAGCAGCGCCGAGAGCAGAAGGGGCGGACAGGGCCGAGGAGAAGGAAGGATGAGCTGTCATAAGAGCAGAAGGGGGCGGGGCGGGCCTGGCCGAGGAGAAGGGAGAACGAGCGAGCGCAGTCATCGGAAGTCCCGCCTCCTCTTCCAAGACGTGTGATGTCTGTCATAGGCGGGACTTCCGATGACTGCGCTCGCGCGTTCTCCCTTCTCCTCGGCCCGCCCCACCCCCTTCTGCTCTAATGACAGCTAGTCCTTCCTTCTCCTCGGCCCGGCCCGCCCCCTTCTGCTCTAATGACAGCTCGTCGTTCCTTCTCCTCTGCCCGGCCCGCCCCTTCTGCTCTCGGCGATGTTTCCTGGCACTTTTTTTTTTAACCACTTAAGCCCCGGAGGATTTGGCTGCTAAACGACCAGAGGGCATTTTGCGATTCGGCACTGCGTGACTTTAACGGACAATTGCGCGGTCGTGCGACGCTGTACCGAAACGAATTTGGCGTCCTTTTTTTCCCACAAACAGAGCTTTCTTTTGGTGGTATTTGATCACCTGTGCGATTTTTTGATCACGCGCTATAAACAAAAAAAGAGCGTAAATTTTGCAAAAATAGCAATATTTTTCCCTTTTTTTTATATGAAATTCCCCCAAAAAAAAATGTAAAAATCAAAATTTTTTAATATTTTCGGCCAATTTGTTTTATGCTACCTATGTTTGGTAAAAAAAATCGCAAAAAGCGTATTTTGATTGGTTTGCGCAAAAGTTATTGCGTTTACTAACAAAGGGAAAGATTTTTGTCATTTTTGTTGTTTTTTTTTTTAACGCGTAATGGCGGCGATCTGCGATTTTTTTTGCGGTACTGCGACATTGCGGCGGACAGATCGGACCCTTGACTGACATTTTTGACACTTTTGGGGTTACCAGTGACATTTCTACAGTAATCAGTGCTATACATATGCACTGTTACTGTAAAAATGCACTGGTAGTGAAGGGGTTAACTTTATTTGAGAGGGAGGGGCTGTGTGTGTCCCTAGGGGCGTGATTCTAACTGTGATTGGCTGTGGCTTCAACTGTATGCAGAGTGATCAATGGATCTACATAGTAGATCCATGTGATCAGCTCTCATACAGAGAGGAGAATGACAGGCAGCTTGTTTACACAAGCTGCCTGACTATCTCCCTCTCCCCCGCCGATCGCAGAGTGGCCGGCGGCGATCGGGTCCGCCGGTCACGCGCGCGGGGGGGTCCGTGACCACGCGGGAGCGGGAGCGCGCCTCCGGCGGCGCGCGCTCGCTCCCTAAACCCTCACAGGCGAGCGACGTAGACCTACGTCACTTTGCCTGTGAGGGGCTGACCGCCCACGTAGATAGTCGTGCGGCGGTCGGCAAGTGGTTAATATCGGCGTATAACACGCACTGCTGCTTTTTCCTCCATTTTTAGGAGGAAAAAGTGCGTGTTATACGCCGATAAATACGGTAATTATTTTTTGTTCTTGGGTTTAGAATTACTTTAGATTACCTAATTATAGCAGGAAATATTCACAATATCAGGCACCCCTTGTGATGATCAAGCTTTTTTTGTTGTGCTAAAACCACAAAGTGATAATGTTTACTGCTGGTAGCTGGAAGTGTGCATCATTGTACAGGGAGAATTCCCAGCCTGTTTGGTGAATTGTTTATACCACCATAAGGGTTAGGGTAAGTCTGATGTCACAGTTCACAGCCTATGGAAGCTTATACTACTTGCAATTCATAGCTAACATATGTCTTATTTTAGAACAAAGCGGTTTCCTTGTATGACCATTAATTTGAGATTATTTACAAACTTAGTGTAGAAGAGATAAAATAAAGACCAGATGTCTCCTTGATAACCATGGGTTATATCATATTTCCACCAATAACAAATAATTTTTATTACATGCACTAGTTAAAATATGACATTTGCAAATGACATTAAATGCTCAGTACATGTACCAGTAATTAGAAACATATTTTCTGTGCAGTATTAAAACATTTGTTCCTATAATCCTAAAGCTTTTTTTTCCTTTGTTACAAGTGGTCACATAAAAGAATTCTATATTAGTTAATATGTTTCCTAGTAGGATAACCTATTTGTAGTTAATTGTTTAGTTTCTTTATGTATTATTGATGAGCTCAGATGAGCACTGATTTCTCCGGAGGCTACTTGATAAATCTGTTGAATAATTCTGTCAAAGACACTGAATTACATGGTAAAGCAGAATATTGTCTGCTACTTTTACAGTACTGTATTCCTACAAGACCTGCTCAAACATATATGGGTTTTGTACGTTTACCAGAAACAATATTACCAGCACAATTACTCTGCCTTTGAGTCAATGGGTTAGATTTTCTAAAATTCAATTGGACAACAACAAATAAAAAGTATAGAACTAGAAAGCTTCTTTACAGCTTTCTGCCAAAGCATAAGAGATTTAAATAAAAGGCTGAAATCACTTGCATTCCACTACTGATTGCTTAGCAATGGCAGTTTGGATTTAAAAAAGTGATCTCTGCAGGGTTTCTGCTCTAGAACCTGTATCCATTTCAGTGCGTACTTCATATGACAGGTTTACAATAAAGATCAGTTAACATGAGCAACAATTTGATTCCGCATGAAATTTTATGATACAGCTTTTAGTTACTGTATATGCAGGGAAACAGACATGTAGTATGGAATATTCCTTGATCAGAACTTAAAGGGAATGCTTTGTTTTTTGGGAACTATTTGAGAAGTAACTGTAGCTCTAAGGTCTTCCTAGCAATAGAGATGTGGTTCCAGATTTCACATCGAGCTCTTGGTAAAATCTGCTATTAAAATTCTACAGTAAAAAATACAATGGCTTTCTAGGAAAACTATTGTTTATATGTTACCATATACCAGTGTTTCTTAACCTTTTTTTCAGTTGCAGCACCCTTTAAAATTCTGCACAATCTGGAGGCACCCCATTCTTAAATGTAAAAAAAAAAACCCTAAACGAATAGCTTTACATAACACAGCAACATCCATACACATGGGCCATCCAACATTAGAAGTGATTTATTCCTCCACTATTGCAAACTTGTATGGACTAGTATTCTACCGTTTCTCTTCACCCTCAGTTTCTCTTCTAATGTGTGCCCAGTGCTGATGGTGAGGGGGTGAGGAGGAGTAAACAAGGATGCTGTGCAAGCACCTGTCATTCTCCTTATCAACCAGTGATGTCACTGGTTGTCAGGGTGCCAGCGGCTTGACCCACTCAGTGCCCAGGGTTGTCTGGTGCCAGTGGCTTGACCCGCACAGTGCCCAAGGTTGTCAGGGTGTGAGTGGCTTGACCTGCACAGTGTCCAGGTTTGTTGGGGTGCCAGTGGCTTGACCTGCACAATACCCAGGGTTGTAATTCTACAAAGTAAAAACCTGTGCCACTTTGCCAAGGCTCCCCTGAAGAATCCAGGAGGCACACCAGGGTGCCACAGCACCCTGGTTGAAAAAGGCTGCCATATACTATATATATATATATATATATATATATATAGTTAGACTTTGGTCTACTAATAATAGTAAGGAGGATAATTACCTGATTGACATTTACATTTTTGCATTTTGTGATTGCAGAAAGCGGACAACATAGAATAGGGTTACTTTAATAAAATGTTTACATTTAATGAACTATTACTAGCATGACTAAAGAGCAACTGTGCTATAGCAATGAAAATAATACTGTGAAGGAGAGATGCAGAGAAGATAGATAGTATGCTTGGTTATTTCAATAATCATGTGTCTTGCTCAACGCCTACTCAATATTTGTGTTACCCCATACAGTTTTCCAGTTGCTATGACACAACCTGAAGGTTACTTTTTAGAACAAGTAGGTATCATATAGCACTTCACAGCATTTCTTACATAAGCCTTTACAGCAACAACATACAAGAGTATGTTAAAAAAGGAATTGAATAGTACTGGAGCTGGGGTATAGACTGATTGATTAGTACCTTTTTAAGCAAAACAACTTCATCTTAAAGCAACCAGCAACTTTTTGTAGAGGTTTTAGACCACCATGCTCACCATGTCTCCTTCCTTTGCCTGAATACTGCATTTACAGTCCAATATTGTTAGAGTTGTATGCAAGCTACTGTAAACTGCAGGCTGAATGGAAAAAAAATCTAATAGATTCCTCCATCCATCTTACACTGTATAGATCTCCCACTGTGGCTGTTTTGATAGCCAACGCTGTTTGGCTGACAATTTTCCATCCAGATCTTTCAACCTTTCGAGATTGAAAGATCTATGCCCAATGTATGGCTTCATGTTGTCCCGTGGAAGTAAAACTCCGTCCCGGTGTTCACAGGTATTCCCAAGTGTGTGTACCTGTAAGCCGATACTTACAGTGCTTGTCAGCGATGGCTCACTCCTTCCCCCCTCAGTCAGTCAGTCTTCTGCTCCCACCTCCCTCCTCTGTCACTTCCTGGTCTTGTCAGCCAGCCAGCTAGTGGGGGGGGGGAGCTCTCTTGGGGGGGACACACACTTGGGAATACCTGTGAACACCAGGACGGAGTTTTACTTCCACGGGACAACAGGAAGCCATACATATACCCACTGAAGTGACTAGCCTTGGGTGATTCACAAAAATAAAACAAATCCTCCTATATTCATTTTACCTGTTTATCTGCTGCCTTCTCTTCTCTACAGCCCCCTAAAGCACACAATTTACAAAGGATTTATCAGCTTTCAGAAGGCAGAGGGTGATGTCAATCAACCTCAACCTCCAAAAGCAGTCAAACTAGGAAGGAGATCTAATCCTTCCCCACTCTGTCTAAAACAAAAAAAAAAAACATTTTGTTAGCTATAGATAAACTTTAAGCTGTAAATATTTGTTTAATATTTTTTCAATAGAAGCATTCATTGTTATGTACAGAGTGCTAAGAACTCTGCATATCTGTTATATAACCCATGGTAACAAAATTAGTAACTAAGTCTAGACGTTGTACTTTTCACCTAGCATTCATCACAAAATGCCACTACAAATGTATTTCAGAGACTTCATTATGTTGATCATGACACAAAATAATTATGGGTATATGACTACTAGGTGCACTAGATGAACTTAGCACTATCTTAGCTCCCTCATTATAAGTAATGAAGTCTAGTAGACAATTTTACTTTATCTTCGTTTTTGTGTTTGCCTAGCTAGGCATTCACTATTTTTGATCATTCTCATACACAGTATGTACTGAACATTGCCCTATAGAAGAGCCATGCAACTCAGAAACAAAAATACTGTCTTACTCTGATAAATCAACAAGAAGCATAAAAGAAGTTTGAAAAGCCATGTGCATAAATTTGCAGAAGACATGCTCAAAACAGGGATAAATTAAATCTTATGAAGGTAAAAGAGAATAAAAAAGAAAATAAAAAGTTTATTGTTTTCTCTATTATGGAAACATTATGTTTAATATATTCAGTTTACAATCATTGCAAAGTGCTAGGGCTCAAATGACATCTCACACATCCAATATAACAGAACATTGTTCTTTCACATTCCAGTTCTGTTTGCAATTTAGTAAAATGTAATTTACTATAGTTTATGATGTGTGAAATGCATTAACTTCAAAGAGTGCTTGTTTATTTTTTATATTTAATTTACATTTGAGTAAGTGCAAGCTCTCTTCAATGGATCCCATAAATCCCAATATATGTTGAATTTATTATAAACTTTCTTTTAATGTCCATGAAGTTTTGTTACCATTCTGGCAAAGTTCCCAAAAATGATAGATATTTATAAATCATTACTTGATGCAGTGAGTTTTCTGAGGTTGTATTTTAAAAACTACAGCAACAAAAACAGGAGCAAACATTTAACTGTTTTTTCATTGCAGCCAATCACTGCTTGTGTGTCATATGAAAGATGTCACTGTGTTATTTGAAAGATGAGATTTTGGTGGGGGGATAAATTAAAATCATACAGTATATTAATTTCCACATTGTATTTAAATTATTTATAGTCTAGTTCTATTGACCACTCCAGCTCCGGAAGGCTTACCCCCCTTCGTGACCAGGCCATTTTCTTGCAATACAGCACCGTGTTACTTTAACTGACAATTGCGCGGTCGTGCAACACTGTACCTAAACGAAATTTGGGTCCTTTTTGCTCATAAATAGAGCTTTCTTTTGGTGGTATTTGATCACCTCTGTGAAAAAAAGGCAATTTAAAAAAATTATAATATATATATATATATATATATATATATATACAGTACATATATATTTTACTTTCTGCTATAAAACATATCCAATTAAAAAAGTAAAAAATCTAATTTCTTTAAATAAAATACATAAATGTATACCAATATGTATTCTGCTACATATTTTTGGTAAAAAAAATCCTAATAAGTGTATACTGATTGGTTTGTGCAAAAGTTATAGTGTCTACAAACTATGGGATTTTTTTTTTTTCTACTAGTAATGGTGGCAATCAGCGACTTATAGTGGAACTGCGATATTGTGGCAGTTTTTACACTTTTTGGGCACCAGTGACACCATTACAGTGATCAATGGTAAAAAAAAATATTTTTCAGAAAAAATGAAAAGGTGAACTAACGCCATACACCCTTTCCACTCCCCTGGTCTCTGCTCTACTTACCTCCTTGAGCGATGAGCTTCCAATGCTCACACGGTTGGTGCAGAAATCTGGGGATTTAAAATTCCTGCTCTTCTCCTTCCTTCTGGAGTGCTTCTGGGACAGAGCAGAGTGATTCTAAGACCCCGTTCACACTGGGGCGACCTGTCAGGCGACCTGGTCGCCTGACAGGTCGCCGTAGGTCGCCTGCCATAGAGAAGCTGTGGACCCGTTCTAATAGGAGCGACACAAGTCGCTCCGACTTAGAAAAAGGGTCCGGAGCTTCTTTGGGGCGACCTGCATTGACTTCAATGTTATGAAGTCCATGCCGGCCGCTCCGAGGTCGCGGTGCGAGCAGCGCACCGCGACTTGTGAGGTCGCCCCGGCAAGTCGGATTGCTCTAATGTGAACCGGCTCTGATTGGTGAGCGCAGAAACAGAGTATCGCTCTGATCCATCCTGGAAGTGCTACAGAAAGAAGAGGGAGAAAAGCAGGGGTTTCAGATCCCTGAACTGCTGCACTGGCTGCGTGGCACCCTATATCTATGGAGGTAAGTGTAGTAGTGACCAGGGTTGAAAACGCTGTTTTTCTGAAAAGATGAAGTTACACTTTATGTGTCTATACCTCAATTCATCACTTGAGGTTTTAAACTAAAGTTCTTTCATTATTATAACAATCAGCTACGAGCATTTTCTATTTCAAGTTCAATATTTTATAATTGGTGGCTAAGAGATAAACTAGGGCTTCTTTGCCAATCTTGTGGGAGTTAGGAATAAGATCTAGACTCCCTTTAAACCTAAATCCAGCCTGTTTGTGGTTCATCAGGGGGTTGCGGGTTTAAATTTCCCCTACATTTCCAACCAGATAGTTATCCACACATTCAGCCTGAGTGGCCAGAAAGGAAAAGGAAGGGCAGCAAGCATGCACCCCACTTCCTGTACCATACCAAATCACATGTCTTTCAACATTGGGAGGTACTTTTCAATAGGGGGGTCTGTATAGTTTTCCAAGTTGCAAGCCACCTTATCCCAATGTTGGAAAAGAGCTTCTTCCCTAGACCTGGGTCCCCCAAAAAGGATGTGGGGGGTTGTGTGGGAAACTTATAGGAATTTTATAAGAATCTAACATATTATACATTGTTTCTTTCTGTGCAGGTCGGGCTCTAACTTGGTAGCAAATTTGGATACCTATTTTTCATTTCCTTAGCTTTCATTGGAAAAAAAAATAATAAGTAAACATTTAATTTCCCAACATGCTAATAAAGACATTGGATTTAAATTATACCACATTAGTGCTACTTTTATGTAACATAGTAGAATGGTAAAGCTCAAATTGAACGTGTGCATTTTACATTAGAAGAGCTTTATTCCCTTTTTAGACGCTACATTGTAACACACACAGGGAGGGAAAACAGTTTGTGTAAATTGGTAGCAAACACATTAAAATAAAGATCAAGTTGGGTTGACGAGGGCATGACAGCAACTTTTTCACAGGTTTGTGAATACAAAAAATTGCAATTTTAATTCTAAAATAATAAAAACTATCCTTTATGTCTGTTCATATCAGACCCTAACCAGGCATGGAGACTGGGTGACCAAGAAAGGCAGGAGAGTAAGGGTGCTCACCCACTTTTTGAATCATACCAGGACACGTGTCTTCAACATTGGGAGAATACCTTGCCGGGGAGAGCTGCAAAGGCTCCCATAACATCCCACCCCACAAACCAGCTGAGGATCATGAGTGACATCATTCACCAAATATAGTCAATAATAGGACAAACCTATAGGAAACCTCCCTTTTTGGCACATGACTATCAAGGAAACAGCTTCCCTGCATTGTAGCACCTATCCCTGACTCCCAGCACTTGCCCGAGTCAAGCACCCACACAAATAATGCAGAGGGAGGTGAGGCTGACATCACACCCCCCTGCATTTTGCTTGCCTCAGGCAAGTGCTCGGAGCTGTAAACAGGTGCTTAACCACTTGCCGACCGCCGCATGACTATCTACGTCGGCGGTTAGCCCCTCACAGGCAAAGTGACGTAGGGCTACGTCACTAGCTTGTGAGGGTCTAGGGAGCGAGCACGCGCCACCGGCGCACCCGATGTCCGCCGGTCACTCTGCGATCGTCTGGGGAAAGGGAGAAAGTCAGGCGGCTTGTGTAAACAAGCTGCCTGTCATTCTCCCCTGTGTATGAAGGATGATCATACGGTTCTACTATGTAGAACCGTTGATCACTCTTCATACATCTGAAGCCACAGCCAATCACAGTAGAAAGCACGCCCCTAGGGACACACATAGCCCCTCCCTTTCAAAAAAAGTTAACCCCTTCACTGCCAGTGTATTTTTACAGTAACAGTGCATATGTATAGCACTGATTACTGTAGAAATGTCACTGGTAACCCCAAAAGTGGCAAAAATGTCAGTCAAGGGTCCGATCTGTCCGCCACAATGTCACAGTACCGCAAAATAAATCGCAGATCTCCGCCATTACGCGTTAAAAAAAAACAACAAAAATGACAAAAATCTTTCCCTTTGTTAGTAAACGCGATAACTTTTGCGCAAACCAATCAAAATATGCTTTTTGCGATTTTTTTTACCAAACATATGTAGCATAAAACAAATTGGCCGAAAATTGTTAAAAAATTTTGATTTTTACATTTTTTTGGGGGGGGAATTTCATATAAAAAAATGTGAAAAATATTGCTATTTTTGCAAAATGTACGCTCTTTTTTTGTTTATAGCGCGTGATCAAAAAATCGCACAGGTGATCAAATACCACCAAAAGAAAGCTCTGTTTGTGGGAAAAAAAGGACGCCAAATTCGTTTAGATACAGCGTCGCACGACCATGCAATTGTCCATTAAAGTCACGCAGTGCCGAATCGCAAAATACCCCCTGGTCTTTTAGCAGCCAAATCCTCCGGGGGTTAAGTGGTTAAAAGCAAAGCTGTGGTGTTGGGCTGTCGTGCCCCAAGGGGGAGTGTCCTGCTCACCATCAAATCTAGTGGAACAGAGCACATGCATTGTTATTAAAAAATGATTGATTTCTTGACTCTGTTCTTCAATTCATTTGCCACTGCACATTAAAAAAGCACAGTATGCTGCATTTTTAACATATTTAAAATATACTGTGACTCAAAAGGCTATCCATGTTTGTTGCTTTTTTGAATGCAACCCTTTTGAAATAAGTTTTAAAATATTAAGATGTTAGAAAGCTTTACAGCCTGTGTTAATGATATTCAATGAGCAAATGAACAGTTCTTTTAACAACTTTTGAGATAATTCTGAGATCATTCAGAATTCATTGTGGTTGCAGTTGATCTGGATTTGACCTGCTACATCTGCTTTTCCATTCCCAACTTGTATAGGGAGAGAAGCAGTTCTGAAGTGAACTAAAACCATCAGGGTGGCTTTATGTGCTCCAAAAGAGAACTTTGGCTATAAATTATGTTCATTATTACATTAGTAGATGCTTCAATTTATTGAAAATCTATCAAAGATGGAAGGGAGCACTTTAACACAAAGTGCAGTGGCATGTTTGAGGTCAGGCAGGAGTCTCCTCTCCCATTTTTGACTAGTGTTACGTTGTTTTCAGGTCTCCTACTAAAAACAATTTGCACTGGGCAGTGAGAAGTACACGCTGTATGCCGGTCTCCCGTTCAGTCACAAAAACACACAATCTAAAACATACACAGAGCAGCATTTTAGTGTAGAACACACACACAGCAAGTATGTTTTTTTTTTTTTTTTTTTTGCAAGTAGGTCATAAGCATTTGCAATTCAGGAGCATTCCTTATTCCCCCTTTTTAATCCCTACATTGCCCAACTATGTTTGCCACTCAAATTAATATATCTTTGGGTTAAAATGATTGCGATAAATATATTTGTGTTATGCTATGCACTGAAGTTTTGTCCATCTTGTTATTATAGCTGTAAACAATCATTACAAGCCATTCCAGACTAACTAGATACTGTTTATGCATCTTTCCAATATCTCCCAAGATTTAAAGATATTTTCTTTGAAATATTTTTCTGATCAACTTGTTACAACTCTTTTTTTCCCTGTATGGGTGCCAAAAACAGATCACTTATTTTCAAACAATTTGCACAAATGAAAGATTTAAACGTAGCTTAAACTTTCTTTTTCCTAATTATTAAATCATTAGCAACAATGGCAAATGGGACTAGTAAATTAAACAGGTTTGTTAGAAGTCTTTAGACTGAAGTAGGGTTAAAATAAATGCTTGCTTGGCCTCTTTAACTACATTCACTCAGCATCCATCAGGGATTTCTTAATCTTCTATTGATAATGAACAGGAAAAGGGATCTCTGCTGATAGCTCCTGGCAGGTGAGATGGCAAATAATACTTAAACAGATGGAAACATTAAAATAAGTGGTATAATCAATGCCAGTATGATCGTACTACCTCAGGCAGAACATTTTCTATAAAGATGTCACCACTTCAAGCATTAGTTTTTCCATTTTTTTTTTTTTGTTGCTGGTGTGTATGGAAAGCACAATAGGCCTGTGCATTTTCCCAGGCTTTCTGTTACAATAGTGACTAAGCATGTTGAAGGGGAGAAGAGCTCTATTTCATGTTTGTCACTTCTCTAGCAAATCTGTGATTTGTTTCGCTGAACAAAGGCAAAGAAGAGACTTGACAGATATCCACTGGGGATGCAATTGAGACCACTAAGCCTTGTTTCTTTATGAATGAAGGTTGATGGGGATGGCTGTGGCACAGACTTATTAGAACATGTGTGTGCATTTCCATCTAATGCAAAAGGCTTTGTACACAATAGCTTTTGAGTTGACAGAATATATGAGAAATATGTTGGTGTTTTTCTTTGAAAGTTTTTAGTGAAAAGGAAAAACATATTTGCTTCAGCCATGATGTGGAGCCCCCCCCCCCTTTTGTTTTTCATTGTTCATTCCTAGTTTCCAACAGCTGCCTAAAGAAACAGTGTATGCCCATGAGATTGAACCAATACTTTAAGGCCAATTGGCTGTTCCTTTTGCTATGGAATTTTTGCTTTGCAAGAGAATTTTCTTTTAGCATAGCGAATGAGGCCATACAGTCCAATTGTAAATCCCCTTCTTAGCTACTGTAAGTTTAAGTTCTTTGGGATAAAACTTTCTTCTTATATTCATAGTTGGTGGTTGGCTCAATAGATCTGTGGAAAGGAAATAATGTTAGAATAATGTTGGAGTAAGGAGGGGTTTCTGTTCAGCTTTTACACAAGGGTCATGTGACTTTTAGTTACACCTCTGTTCAGCTCATTTTGTTTCTGTTTTGTAATATGTACATAATCACTCTGTTGCAAGGAAGGTTGATGTCACATGCCGTGCCCAACACAGCAAGCTCTATTCCCGCTTCCACTATTCTTATCAGACAAAGCCTTGCTTCATGGATGAATAGCATGGCTCTCTAAATAAATGTCCTATCCCTTCACTGTAATCTTGCATGACACTCCTATTTATTTGATTTACAAATCAGTATTAAGAAATACATTGTTTTAATAAGATAAGACAGTGGAATACATCATTATGCATTTTGTAACTAATCTACTCTTTGCCTTCTCCCATGAGAAACTATGCAATTTATTTAGCACTTCATTAGGCCCAGCAGCAATATCTATACATGGTATACACACACTGATCCATTTTGTTTGGTAACAGATTGTGGATGAAAGGAAACCATTCATTTATTGCTTGCTTGGTATAATTACTACTGCACTAATTACCGCAAATCACTGACATGCCAGTTCAATGAGTGTCACAATAAAATGCAAAAACAAAACCAGAAAATAATTCTTTTTTTTTTTTGCTACTGCCTTCAATGAAATGTAAGGAGTGTTTTGTTGGACTGTTGGAGAGTGAGAAAGAAAGGAGTTTATTTGCTAAACATTTTACTATTATTTTATATTGCAGTTTGACGGTGATAACATGTACATGAGTATGTCAGAGCCAAACCAGGACTACGTGCCAGCAAGCCAGGTGGGTTAATTAATCTTCTATGCCTTGTTTCAAATTGTAATTAAACAAATTCAAAGAGCTGCATTGCAAATGAGTGGCACTATCCATAACTGCTGCAATCAGGAATTATCATAATTTATCAACAAAGCATTTAAGCCTTTTTGCCACTTAATGAGATAGGGCCGATAGAGAAGAAAAAAAAAACACGGAACTGGTGTTTGCTGTAAAATATTACCTTGTTGCCTCTCCAGCATGTAAGCAGCTGTTTTGCCAGCATGATCCTCCTTAAACAGTTGTTTTTACCTTTAGGGATAAACTCTTTACAGGTGCCGCTTATTTGGATTTGTAACTGCAGATGAGTTAATCATTTTAAGCTGCTTGTGTCACAGAATGTTTTAATTAGATAGAAGAAACAAGCTGGGATCTAGTGCACTTTTTTGTGGAGCATTTTTATCTAGAATTTATCGGCATGAAAACAGAACAGCAGGATGCAAGTTACAAATTGCACATTAGGAAACTAATACTATTTTAAAGAGGACTATATTATAAGATCAGCAAATGCTTTATAATGAAAGGGGTAGTAGGGCTGCTCCCATGTTTAAAGGGAAAAAGGGAAAAGTATATTTAGTGATATGCTCAGCAACATTGGTCATTGGAACAAAGCTAAATGTCATTTGGTCCATACCCAAATCAAACTTTAGGATAATGCAGATGATAAAACTATACAATGAGTTCTCATATGAGTGGATAAATTCATAATATATTCACTTTGTTAATTTATCCCTTACTATCCAAATGGTTATTGAACAGGCAGTACTCATCATACATACCTAATATGACCTAATCTATTTCATGCTTGACCTGTGTATGAGTAGCTAAAAACTGATTCCAGCACTGGCTAAAAATTACTCAGGTTAACAATACTGTTAAAGTGCAGGGACCTTATAGTACATGAGAGTGCCAGCTGCAATCTTTAAATCTAAAATTTTGCCTTTTATGGAGCCCACATAATGTCTTATACATTTTATGTCTTTATGGAACCCTCATAAATCATTGGCCCAGGTTGTACCTCTGGCGAGGTGACAAAAAACACTACCCTCTTTGGATGAATCAAGTCTCACCCATCATTCAAGATTTAAATGGTAGAGCCCTAGAGCTCAGCAGAAGCTTAGCTGAGCTTTCCTGAATCTTTCCTTCTGGTGCCTTTTGGGGGGGAGATTTATTTCTGCTTAACTTAGTTGCTTTTGTGCCCTCTCCAAATTTCCTATGTCCTTCTTACGGTCTAGAGCCCATAACTATGCTCCCTGTTTAAGATGTGACATTACAAGTAAATAATAAGATAAAAGGGTGGGGGGGGGTTCAGTACTGTGAAAAAGTGATACACCTCCATCCCGTGTTGCACATAACAAAAAGGAAGGGTTGCCCTGTGGGAATTTACATGAGGTGCACACATGAGTCACTTGAGATACAAATTACATATTTATTGAAAAATATCACAGATAATTATCACTGTACCAGATATACAAAAAGTTACAAAATTCCAGAGATCAAGCAAAGCATAGTAGTCATGTCATAAAGTAGTAGGAGTACATTGCATAATGAATAAAAGCATCATCAGAACTCAAAAGAGGTTGCTATGTAAATAAGGTGATAGGAATAATTTGTACACTGAGTAAAAGCATCGTTGGAACTCAACGTGTTTCATGGGTCGTAGTATGCCCATTCATCAAGAGTAGATGCATATATCTGAAAAAAGTATATATATATATAAAGATGCATGCAAAGTGGAGTAGTAATATGCAGAGTAGTAGCGAATGATGCATGGCAACTCAAAAGAGCCTACATGGGGGAAACCATATCTCCAAATCTAAAAATAGAGTAAGTTGTATATATCACAATGAAATGCATAGCTATATGAGGTAAATAATAGCCAGCAAAAATACATATATATATATATATATATATATATATATATATATATATATAGATATCCATACAGGAGTAAAGGAATGGATTTGAGTATAAAAGACCGTAGAACGTAAAAAGGAGTAAGAGTTGCATAGGTATATGGGGTAGAGATTGGCCAACAAAAAAATATATGTATATATGTGTATATGCAGTGCCTTGCGAAAGTATTCTGCCCCCTTGAACTTTTCGACCTTTTGCCACATTTCAGGCTTCAAACATAAAGATATAAAACTGTAATTTCTTGTGAAGAATCAACAACAAGTGGGACACAATCATGAAGTGGAGCGAAATTTATTGGATATTTCAAACTTTTTTAACAAATAAAAAACTGAAAAATTGGGCGTGCAAAATTATTCAGCCCCCTTAAGTTAATACTTTGTAGCGCCACCTTTTGCTGCGATTGCAGCTGTAAGTCGCTTGGGGTATGTCTCTATCAGTTTTGCACATCGAGAGACTGACATTTTTGCCCATTCCTTCTTGCAAAACAGCTCAAGCTCAATGAGGTTGGATGGAGAGCGTTTGTGAACAGCAGTTTTCAGTTCTTTTCACAGATTCTCGATTGGATTCAGGTCTGGACTTTGACTTGGCCATTCTAACACCTGGATATGTTTATTTGTGAACCATTCCATTGTAGATTTTGCTTTATGTTTTGGATCATTGTCTTGTTGGAAGACAAATCTCCATCCCAGTCTCAGGTCTTTTGCAGACTCCATCAGGTTTTCTTCCAGAATGGTCCTGTATTTGACTCCATCCATCTTCCCATCAATTTTAACCATCTTCCCTGTCCCTGCTGAAAAAAAGCAGGCCCAAACCATGATGCTGCCACCACCATGTTTGACAGTGGGGATGGTGTGTTCAGGATGATGAGCTTTGCTGCTTTTACACCAAAGATAACGTTTTGCATTGTTGCCAAAAAGTTTGATTTTGGTTTCATCTGACCAGAGCACCTTCTTCCACATGTTTAGTGTGTCTCCCAGGTGGCTTGTGGCAAACTTTAAACGACACTTTTTATGGATATCTTTAAGAAATGGCTTTCTTCTTGCCACTCTTCCATAAAGGCCAGATTTGTGCAGTATACGACTGATTGTTGTCCTATGGACAGAGTCTCCCACCTCAGCTGTAGATCTCTGCAGTTCATCCAGAGTGATCATGGGCCTCTTTGCTGCATCTCTGATCAGTCTTCTCCTTATATGAGCTGAAAGTTTAGAGGGACGGCCAGGTCTTCGTAGATTTGCAGTGGTCTGATACTCCTTCCATTTCAATATTATCCCTTGCACAGTGCTCCTTGGGATGTTTAAAGCTTGGGAAATCTTTTTGTATCCAAATCCGGCTTTAAACTTCTCCTCAACAGTATCTCGGACCTGCCTGGTGTGTTCCTTGCTCTTCATGATGCTCTCTGCGCTTTAAACAGACCTCTGAGACTATCACAGTGCAGGTGCATTTATACGGAGACTTGATTACACACAGGTGGATTCTATGTATCATCATTAGTCATTTAGGTCAACATTGGATCATTCAAAGATCCTCACTGAACTTCTGGAGAGAGTTTGCTGCACTGAAAGTAAAGGGGCTGAATAATTTTGCACGCCCAATTTTTCAGTTTTTTATTTGTTAACAAAGTTTGAAATATCCAATAAATTTCGTTCCACTTCATGATTGTGTCCCACTTGTTGTTGATTCTTCACAAAAAATTACAGTTATATATCTTTATGTTTGAAGCCTGAAATATGGCAAAAGGTCGCAAAGTTCAAGGGGGCTGAATACTTTCGCAAGGCACTGTAGATATCAATATACAAGTAAATAATAAAAAACATTATAATACTACTAATAATAATAATGAAATACTTTATTTGCATTTCTTTCATTTTAAGATTGAATTTAAACTTCATTTACATTTAAAAATGTTATTTGACAACGAGTATCAACTGCTTAGCTTACCCATATCCTATTCCTGGCAATATTATTAGCCTGACCAAAATGCTTAAAAACTTTTTATCAACTCTGAAACTCATATCTCCTTTAACTGATTCAAAATAAGAGAATGTATTATCATTTTACAAAAAAAAAAAAAAACATAAAATAAAGTGCAGATGCAGCCCCTCACAATAAAAGGCATCACATACTGTATCTCACATAAAACACTATCTTCATAAAAACAACAAATAACTCACATATTACATACATACTGTACATTTAATTTAGGCCTAAAAACCATATACCCTGTGGGAAAAAGCTATTTTGCAGCCTGGGGGTATGAGTGAAAGTGCTCCTAAATCACCAGCCAAAAGGTAATACTGTGCACAAAGCATTCCCAGGATGGGAGCCATGTTTCTGAATATTTTTAGCTCTCCGAAGACACCTCATCCACCCCAGATCTTCAATACTACCTAAATATACCTCTTTAATAATCTTTTGCACTGTTTGTATTACCCTGTGTAAAGTTGTCCCCTTATTTGTAAAAAAGGCTTACAGTATGCTTCAGACTGCAAGGTAATTTATAGTGGTGTTACACAGCCTCATCTTCCCTTATGAAAAAAGATGTAAATAAAACCAAAATAACCACACTCTTATAAACAAACCATTAATTAAACATCGCTTCAGTGAGTATACAAAATACATATAAGTAACCCCAATTAAAATAGGTGAATAAACATTATTGTGAAGTCCATAGTATATTCCAAGTGCAAATAATGTTCTTTGTGAGAATAGGAAAGTCTCTTTTGCACTAGCGTGCAGACATACTACATACTCACCAGACTTAGTTGACCCCTATTACAGGGAGTCAAGAAGATGCGCATAGATGGAAAAATACCAGGGCATCACACATGAGATCATGGAAATGGAATCCAAGTTGCTGCTGTCATCCATTCAATATGCAGATAAATACTATATTCAAAACTCCAAAGATGCCATATAACGATAAAGAGGGAGAGGAAAGATCGCTGTCATAGTATAGTATTAAAAATCATTTATTTTTAAAAAGGTTGTATTGCACTTGCATCTAAGAAGAAAAGGATCAGCATGTATAATAATTGAAATGCCGGGTTGGCGCTCCACCTGCGTTCCAATGCCGTTTTGTCAGCCCATGTCTGACATCATCGGGGTCATGTGCTCAGATACACAATATTCTGGATGGAGGTTGAGATTCAGTTTGGGTGGAACTATCAGGATTTGGCAAACCACTGAGAAAACTGCCTGTATTTGACCAGTTCACCTACCTGAATCCCTGGCTACTAGAATGTAAACAAAGGTGCTGGAGTCATGACCGTATATTGTCAATGATATCATCCAAGGTCCTCAAGCTTGTTATTTAAATTACAGGAGATTCTGTAATTTAACAGGTCATTGTGGTGGTAGGGAATTATCATTGAGTGGGGGGGTTATCATAATTGATGACAGATCTACATCACTAGAGGACGTGATTGACAATAAATTTGCATTGTGGGACACTTATTTCAATTTTTTACACTTTTTTACTGTGTCTCTTTATTTACTTTTAACACTTTGCAGGAATGGGTAAGGGGAACCCCTGGGTTATTGTATGTGGGGAAGAGGCCATTGCCCTCAACACCTGGACAAGGCACCTTGTAAGGTGGGGATTGCTTTGTCATTCTCCTTTGCAAGGCAGCCCCCACAGGCATGGTATGGTTCTGGAAGGTGGAGCCTCATGCTTCCTGCCCTCCTTTTCTTTGCCACCCAGGCTACATGCCCCTATAAACGTCTGGTTGGAATTTTATGGGAAACCCCATGCTAGTTTCCTGTTTACAAAAAAGGAAAAAAGGCATGGGTTCCCTTAAAGATTCAAAACAGACCCTTATTCAGATTTTCAGCCTGGGAGACTAGGAGAAGAAAGGGTTTGAGTATGAATCCCTTCTTTCTTTGCCACATGCCATTTCAACATTTTGGCAGGTACCTTGCAAGAGGGGGAGCCCCCTTACAAGGCACCTTTTACCAGTGTTGAAATGCAAGGGCCCCTTCCCCACATCCAATGCCCCAAGAGGATGTGAGGGTTGGTGTGGAAGAAGTCTGATAGGAATCTGGAAGTCCCCTTTAAAATAAGGGTCCTCCTGATACCCCTTCCCCCCAAAAAATGAGTGCAGAGGTATATTATTACACCTTACCCATTGCTTAATAAAAGTAAAAAAACACCAACCAACTCCATCAACTTCCTTAATTAAAAAAAAGTCCTTAATTACAAATAACATGTAAAAAAGGGCTCCTGATGTAAATCCATTATTAATCACATCGTCCAGTGATGTGGATCCATTGTCAATCACTATGACCTGCCGTCTGATAATGGTAACCCATCGCTGTGATGATTTGCCACCTGACAATGTTGCACCAAGCAATACAGGGGTAAACTTGTATGCATTATTACTTATTCTCAGAAAAAAATTCAAAATGTAAATATACACAGCTATGCTATGAAAAATATCCTTTAATAAATTTACATAGAAAAATGTAAACATTGTCCCCTGATGACTGGCCCAGTGATGTTTCCCAAGCTATCTGGCACTAAATAGAACAATAACACTTGACAAAACTCTGATGCGCCAAAACCTTGAAGAAGGAGGATTTGTGTGACCCCTGAAATATGTTGGATATCACAAATGAATAAAAAATGCTTTTACTGTACCTAATTATCTTTGTGATCTATTTCTTCAGTGTCCCATTATTTATTGTACTTCAGTTTTTTAAATGTGTAGTGTCCCCACAAAGGAAATGTTGCTTCTTCTGTTTTGTCTGACAGCCATTGCCTGGACTGGTAGTGAGGGGAACAAAACTTTATGAGGACACAGACAAGACAGATACAGCAAAGTTTTTTTTTTTTATGACTGCCTGTGTCGTGGATCCCCCAAACTCTTACTTTATCAGACACCCATCAAATATACAGTACATGAAGGGGATGACTTTTCCGCACCTACTCTCTTGCCTGACATCATTCAAGTTCACTGTAAGTAGGAGAAGTATCCAAGATAGGGACACTGCAATAAAATGATGGCAGTGATTTTAGCTCTTACACACTCTATTGAAAATGTGCTAAAAATATTTGGCTGGATTCATGATTTGAAAGGCTGGATTGAAAGAAAACCTTCCCCAGCACGGAGGCCAGTACATATATAATATTGTTACATTTGGTAATATTACAACTCTGACACATTAGAATATTGTAGTCGAGTAACATGTAACTAGTGTGCCATTTTCAGTTCTAAATCTATATACGCATGCAAGTAATAACGTAAAATATGTATGCAAATATTCAAATGAACTCTCCTACCTGCATATGTGCATACTATTCTTTAAACTGCAAGTATGGATTTTTTTCTAATAATATCTCATTGTCAGTCCAACTGAATAAAAGTAGGTATTTTTATAGTTATTTTTATGTAGTTGGTTGCCTGTCCATAGGAATATTTATTGCCTGCTATATATGCATAGTGGAAATCTTGTTCCACATTGTCCACAACTATTTTAGCATTTGCAGTTTATTTGCAACATATGTGCGTATTACATTTGCATACAATTATGCAGTTTCAGTAATAATAGAATATATTTGCATACATATGGATTTTCTGAAAACCTGGCTCTAAAAACATCAGACCCAGAAATATTGTAACTAGATTTCCATTACTGCTGGATGTACAGACATACTGATTGGTGCTTATAGAAATTACAGCTAATTTCTCTGTTTATTAAACAGTAATCGTATGATGATAGCATTTAATTATTATGTAGCTTTACTTTCCAGATTGAGAGCCATGTGCCTTTTTATTACCATGTATACGTTCCATTTTACAGCAAATAAGATTGCAGTAGAGGGAATAGGACTAAAATTACAGTGTTTAGCAAGCACTACTGAGCCAAAATGATACATTTTAAAGGGTCAGTAAACCTAAAATAAAAAAAAATAACATTGCATAAAATTTTATCTAAGAACGTTATTAATAACACTGACAAAATTGTATGCAAAAGTACCCATTTATAGTATGTAGAGAAAAGAAAGTACAGTATATTTGACAGTTTAAGTGATCTGGATTATAAGTTCATTTTTTGTTTGCCATATACGCCAATAAAGCCTACAAGTAGCTATTCACACATGCGTTAAATTTTACAGTAGTCTAAAAGCGCATTATTGCACCCATAGAGTTAATGAGCATTTAGGATGTGTTGTACAGGCCTTAATGCTGTGCCAGGCAACAACACTTTTCAAACGCCCTGTGTATGTGTTTTTTTTTTTTTCGCAAGGCTAAAATGGGAAATAATTACTTTTGACATTTTGCAATCGCACCAAAATTGCACTGTAACTGTCATAGGCGTGTTTACAATGCGTTTAAGGGGTGGTTGTGGTGCGTTTCAATAGAAGTGAATGGAGGCAGTTGCAAAGCGTCAACACCTGCCATACTCTGCAGGCAGTGTTATTTTTGCCTCACAGCAATGCAAAGCAATGCTAACGCTGCATTGTGAACGCTTCCATCCGCTCCCTATGTATGGCATTTAAAGGCGTTCAGGAAGCGTTAAAAAAGGTGACCCAACTACCTATTTTCAACGCATGCGTGAAAGAGCCCTTAGAGAATGTTTACATATTTGTGTACCAGAGTTATTAAAAAACCCTTTTATTAAACAACTTTTGTCATACGAGGCATGTTGACTTTTTTGAAGATCAAATTTTTTGAAAGTTTTTGGAAAATTAAGAAAGAAATTGAAAATAGTTTTTTACATATAGTTGTAAAATATTTAGATATTTCTAATACACGGAATGGGCATACATATAATTATAGAGTATGGGGATATCACATATGTGAGACTTTTTCTCAGTCTAGCCACATAGAGGGGAACAAAATCCAAGAAGCACTTTCAAGGCACATAAATTAGGCATCCAATATCCTGTCTACCTTCACATTTTTGGCGGCTCTGAAGTTCAAGGCAGTAGAAACATCCAAAAATGACCATAATTTGGAAATCAAGCACCCAAAGGTATTTTATAGGAAGCATAGTGAGTCTTCTAAAGATTATATTTTTTTGCTACAGCTTTATAAAAATGAAGAAGAAAACAAAAATGTATTTTGTGTAGCAGGATTCTCAGTCATTTTGCTAGATGAGGATCCGCCTGGGTTACTGCTTGTATCAACACCACATTTAAGCATGTTCTCCAAGTGTGAGCACTGAGACAAGGAACAGTCCAGTATCTTTGGGTTTTTGTATTTATTTTGAACTTGGATGGGAGGAGGGATGAGTGTGATACTCCTCTTGCTCAACTAAACACAATTTGAGTGGGACAACTGAAAAACTCCCATTGGCGCTGTCTTGACGCTGGCTGAATGCCGGTCAATGCAGGTCGACACTGGTTAACACTGACTTGCTGTCTGTTAACGCTGAACTGACTTCTGACACTTTCATGTGGCACAAAGTCTTAATTAAAGCTTCCCTGACCCCTGTTCACTGAGGTAGCTACTTGTAAGACTGCTGCATTGCTTAACACTTTAGGGCCCGCACCGGCGCCCGCTTTCACACACACATATTTTCAGGGCTTAATCACAGCCACCCCCTTTCCAAGTTCTCTCTACTGGTTAGCAAGTTTCTTGATCCCTCTGACCTTGTGGAGTGGTCCCCTATCCTAGGCAGACCTCTGAGTAGTGTACAGTACTCACGACACTTCTTTCATGGAAACTTCTGCCCCAGCAGTTACACCCCAAAACACACTCTGCTGCTTCTCTCAAGTATGGGGATACCGCATGTGTGAGAATTTTTTAATGTTTGGAGTGATTATGTACTTGACATTCTATCTTGTGTATCACAGTAATCAACCAATATTATATCAAAAATGGTGTACTGTGAGGCTTGCCTCTGTACAAATGGTCAGGGAATATAGCCGAAACACCATCACAGTTGTCCTATTACCGCAGCATATTAACACGGCTTCTGGCCCTCTCCCTCCCCCCTCCCCCATACATGATTAAGGACGATCTTCACTTCCTTTTGGAACAAACCATAGGCACAACTATGCATGAACTATGCATAAACTCAGCCACCTATGGTAGATCAGTACCGTCTCAGGAGTAATTTCAAGATACTGTCAATACTAACGACATTTATGGTATACATTTGAAAAATACTTTCTTGCAGTCTTGAATTTATTACCACTGTATGCTGGCCGGTTTTGTTATTATCTGTTCCATGTTTTGTTAGTCTTGTTTCTTGTTGTCTCTACTGGTACATACTATCTAGTCAATTGCACGGTTGTATATTGATACTATTTACCTGCTTCAATAAATATCTATGTTCACACACATACATGTGCCCCGTTTCATTCTTAGCTGACAAACATAACCTACTACCATTCTGCAGCTCTTGCAGAATACCTTGTTCATATGCTTACCTTGGTTAAGTCGGCAACCTATACCTAGACAAAGGGGCATGTTCATGGATTCCATCTAAATTACTCCCCATAAACCACTTTTTAAAAGGATTAGTCCAGGCAACAAGCAGAGATATGATAAGTGTACAGGCAAAGGATCAGTGCAGGCAGCAGGCAGAGGTGACACTGCACTGGTGTGGTGATAAGGAACACTGCTGCTGGCTTACATTGGTCTGGTGACACTGTGCTGGTGTGGCAATGATCAGAAACACTTTTGCTGGATTGCACTGGTCTGGTGACACTGTAAATGTGTGGTGGTAATTAGGAACACTGTGACTGCTGTGACTAGCAATCAGGAATACTGTTGCTGACTTACACTGGTCTGATGACTCTGTACAGGTGTCGCGGTGCTGGGTTACATGGGCCTGGTGACACTGTACTGGCATGGTATCGATCAGGAACAATGATTCTGCCGTCACTGGTCTGGTGACACTGGAACTGATTTGTTAACAATCAGGAACAATATTGCTGGCTTACACCCTTGACTGGTGTGGCTAGTGATCAGAGACACTGTAGCTGATTGCACTGGTCTGGTGACACTGTACTGGTGTGGGGGAGATCAGGGACACTGTGGCTGGCTGCACTAGTCTGATGATACAGTACTGTTGTGGCTAGTAATCAGGGAAACTGTGACTGCTGTGGCTAGCAATCAGAAACACTGTAGATGGCTGCACTGGTCTGGTGACATTGTACTGGTGTGACAAGTGATCAGGGATACTGTGCCTGGCTGCACTGGTCTGGTGACACTGTACTGGTGTGGCTAATGATCAGGGACATTGTGGCTGGCTGCACTGGTCTGGTAACACTACTGGTGTGGCTAGTGATCAAGGACACTGGCTTGCTGCACTGTTCTAGTAAAACTGTACTTGCATGGTGGCGATCAGGGACAGTGTGGCTGACAGCACTGGTCTGGTGACACTGTAATAGTGTGGCAATGATCAGTGACACTGTTGCTGGCTGCACTGGTCAGATGAAAGTGTACTGGTGTGGTGATAATGAGAGACACTATGACTGGTGTGGCTATGCTGTTAGCTGCACTGGTCTAGTGACAGTGTATTGTGTGGATAGTGTGGTGATAATCAGGTACACTGTGGCTGGTATGGCTAGCAATCAGGGACCTTGTGGCTGGCTGCACTGATCTGGTAGCACTGCATTGCTGTAGTGGCAATCAAGGGTACTGTGACTGGTGTGGTCAGTGAGCAGGGACACTGTTGGCTGGCTGCACTGGTCTGGTAACACCATACTAATGTGGCAGCAAGCAGGGAAACTGTGGCTGACTGATGGTGACACTGTACTGATGTGATAAAGATTGGGGACACTGTGGCTCTGTTACACTGGTCTTGTGACACTGTACTGTTGTGGCGATCAGTGACACTGTGGCTCTGTTACACTGGTCTTGTGACACTGTACTGTTGTGGCGATCAGTGACACTGTGGCTGACTGTACTGGTCTGATGACACTGTACTGGTGTGGTGGTGAGGAGGGACACTATACAGTATCTCACAAAAGTGAGTACACCCCTCATATTTTATTATATCTTTTCATGTGACGACTCTGAAGAAATGACACTTTGCTACAGTGTAAAGCAGTGAGTTTACAGCTTGCATAACAGTGTAAGTTTGCTGTCCCCTCAAAATAACGCACAACCATTTATGTCAAAACCGCTGGCAACAAAAGTGAGTACACCCCTAAGTAAAAATGTCAAAATTTGGCCCAATTAGCCATTTTCCCTTCCGGTTGTCATGTGACTCGTTAGTGTTACAAGGTCACAAGTGTGAATGGAGAGCAGGGGTGTTACTTTTGGTGTTTTTGCTCTAATGCTTTCATACTGGACACTGGAAGTTCAACATGGCACCTCATGGCAAAGAACTCTCTCAGGATCTGAAAAAAAGAATTGTTGCTCTACATAAAGATGGCCTAGGCTATAAGAAGATTGCACAGACCCTGAAACTGAGCTGTAGCACAGTGGACAAGATCATACAGCAATTTAACAGGACAGGTTCCACTCAGAACAGGTTCGCCATGGTTGACCAAAGGAAGTTGAGTGCACGTGTTTAGCGTCATATACAGAGGTTGTCTTTGGGAAATAGACATATGAGTGCTGCCAGTATTGCTGCAGAGGTTGAAGAGGTGGGGGCTCAGACCATATGCTGCACACTGCATCAAATTGGTCTGCATGGCTGTCGTCCCAGAAGGAAGTCTCTTCTAAAAATGATGCACAAGAAAGCCTGCAAACAGTTTGCTGAAGACAAGCAGACTAAGGACATGGATTACTGGAACCATGTCTTGTGGTCTGATGAGACCAAGATAAACTTATTTGGTTCAGATGGTGTCAAGCGTGTGTGGCAGAAACCAGGTGAGGAGTACAGAGACAAGTGTGTCTTGCCTACAGTCAAGCATTGTGGTGGGAGTGTCATGGTCTGGGGCTGCATGAGTGCTGACGGCACTGGGGAGCTACAGTTCATTGAGGGAAGCATGAATGCCAACATTTACTGTGACATACTGAAGCAGAGCATGATCCCCTCCCTTCGGAGACTTGGCCGCAGGGCAGTATTCCAACATGATAACGACCCCAAACACACCCTTCAGAGACAACCACTGCCTTGCTAAAGAAGCTAAGGGTAAAGGTGATGGACTGGCCAAGCATTTCTCCAGACCTAAACCCTATTGAGCATCTGTGGGGCATCCTCAAACAGAGGGTAGAGGAGGGTGAGTTCTCTAACATCCACCAGCTCCGTGATGTTGTCATGGAGGAGTATAAGAGGGCTCCAGTGGCAACCTGTGAATCTCTGGTGAACTCCATGCCCAAGAGGGTTAAGGCAGTGCTTGAAAATAATGGTGACCACACGAAATATTGACACTTTGGGCCCAGTTTGGATATTTTGACTTAGGGGGTGTACTAACTTTTGTTGCCAGCGGTTTAGACATTAATGGCTGTGTGTTGAGTTATTTTGAGGGGAAAGCAAATGTACACTGTTATAAAAGCTGTACTCTCACTACTTTAAATTGTAGCAAAGTGTCATTTCTTCAGAGTTGTCACATTAAAAGATATAATAAAATATTTACAAAAATTAGAGGGGGGTACTCACTTTTGTGACATACTGTAGGTAGCTGTTGTAGTCAGGTGACATTTTGTACTGGTGTGCTGGTAATTAGGGAAGCTATGGCTGGCTGCATTGGTCTGGTGACACTGTACTGGTTTAGTGGCCATTAGGGACATTGTGGCTGGCTGTACTGGCCAGGTGACACCGTGTACTGACGTGGTGGTGTTTAGGGATACTGTGGCTGGCATAAGTAATGATCAGGGACAGGTGTTGCTAGTGACCAGGGCTGAGCACACTGGTCTGGGGACACTATACTGGTGTAGCGGTAATCAGGGACACTGTAGCTGGCTAACACTGGTCTGGTGAAAATCTACTTAGGTGGCTAGCGATCAGAGATGCTGTAGCTGGCTTGAATGAAAAAATGTAATTGAAAAAAGCTGCTGCCAATCACATTCAAGAAACACAATTTCTTCCAATCAGTATATGGGAGGAAACAGAATATAGGTTGCAATATGCATCCTTTGATTGCTCACAGTGAACACATGGTACAAGGCTGATTTCATTTAACCAGATGGGAAGTGAATAAAACAGAATTTAAAGGTTTGAAAGTGTTAGGTTCCTGTAATGACTTTAGAGTGTTGATGAGGCATATTTACTAAGGCAGGGATCTTCAAACTACGGCCCTCCAGCTGTTGCAGAACTACATGTCCCATGAGGCATTGTAAAACTCTGACATTCACAGACATGACTAGGCATGATGGGAATTGTAGTTCCTGAACAGCTGGAGGGCCATAGTTTGGAGACCTCTGTACTAAGGGCTTACTGACAGCTTAAGCTGCAATGGTGAGCTAACCTTGATCCAGCAGATATGTATGGTAGTATTACCTGCTGTTACACTTAAAGTGTGCAAATACTGCTTTAACACTTTTTCAAACTTGCATGAGGCTTTCTTTATGAAAAATCATGAGAACAAAGCCCCTTTATCATTTTAGAGTTTTTTCTTCTTATCTTATTACATTTTCTTGTTATCTTTTCCTTTATACATAATCCACTTACTGACCTTTACATAGTTTAGTGCTAATAGTAGTTAAAGTGTTACTAAACCCAGGACTCTGCATTCACTATATCTGGTTTTCCACAATACACAGAACATGGAAATGCAATTATGTTGGTAAATATAAACAGCTAAATACCTTTTCTCATCAGCAGTATATAGCAGTCTTGTGACTTCCATCAGTGTCTGGTTAAAGTTTGTAAGAGGGGTTTTAATTCTACTCTGACTGTCCTATGAGGCTGCAGGACCCCTGACCCTCTGTCTGGACAGTGCTGATTGGCCCTGTGCTGATCACATGCACCCTCCCAAGAAAAAAAAAAAAACCTCTCTAGCAATACACACCAAACTGAGCATGTGCAGGGTGACTTTAAAGGCTCTGTCTTATCAGGAGAAGGATTGGGAACAGTGGAAAAAGGGGAGGATCAGAGAAAACAGGATCAAACGGCCTTTTTACACAATACAGAGGATTACCCCCTTAGGTTCCACAGTGAGTATAACCAGCATGATTTACTGCATATACAGACTGGCTTAAAGTAATATTATTTGTTTTTGTTTTTTTTATTTCATGTTTTAATTTTTTCTAACTGTTAAAGTGGTTGTAAATGTTAAATTTTCATTTAAATAATCAGAACATACTGTGCAAATCACTGTCTTTTGATATCTTCTGTCATACTTACTTTTCTTTTAATCCATTGCTATTTACTTCTCTGATGTCAACGGCGCATTCGCATAATGTCCATTTTTGACAGAATGCTTCTTGTGCCGTTAGTCCTTACAAACAACATGCCGTGCCACGAACACAGCATCTTTACAGTATCGCTCCGCAATCCTGTGAGAGCACTGGCTCAACTGAGATTTTTGCTATGCCGGACAGGGTAATAATGAAAACAAGGCTTGTCTACACACTCACTACGCATGCGCAAAATGACACCAGGGAAAGACAGAAAGGGCAGAAGCCCAAATTGCTGCAGACATGGAAGACAGGACTCAACATGGCACCGGCTTCGGACGAGGAGGAACAAATTACAAACTGTACGTAAGATACATCACAAGGGGTTACTAGCTGCGCAGAATGTAATAGGAGGTGTGAACATACTGGCTGCATTGATAAGGAGTGCTCAAGGGGCAGAGTTTCCTTCCTCTTCTTCTTCTTTTTTTGATAATAATTTTTATTGGGATTTTAACATTACAAGTTATTCGAAAACAGTACAATGTACAGAAACTGAGATATAACATTCAAGAATAACAAAAGAAAAGGAAAGAAAACATTACTGGATATTGAACATGGCGGTAGACCATTTTTTATTACATCTGGCGATAGACATATTAGTTCACGCTACTAAACGTTCAAAAGAGTAATTTACATTCACTGTCTGTTCCACTTGGGATATATTCAAGGATAAGGTAGATTTCCATCATCTCAGGATTAGTAGGCGAGTGGCAAGGAGTATATGTGAAACCACCGTTCGGTGCCATGAAGGGAATCTATCGATGCCTATATAATTAAAATGGCTAGAGCCGAGTTGGGATAAGTTATAATGCCTTTGCATGAGGAGATAAGTTTGGAAAACTGGTTCCATAGGCTGATCAGGTTGGGACAGGACCAGAGTGAGTGGTATAGGTTCCCCTCCTGCACATGGGGAGAATAGGAGGAGTTTACTTCCTCTTTAATAGAAAACACAGTTCATACAGTTTGAGTGGGAGCATTGTATTAAATAATTTGACTGTCATCTTCCTTCTGATTTGTGGAAGCTTAGTGGATGATTGTCATTATAATGCAACTGTTACTTTCCAGAAAATAAATATATCTGGTAAAGTGAAGACATAAAGATCACACATAAGATATTTTGATTTCATGGTTTGTTTCCACTATGTACATTAAAACGTGTACATAAAGGAACGTGTAGTGGCATGTTCAGGCACTGTATGTTTAAGTGATTGTAAACCCATTTTTTTGAAATAACAAACATGTTATAATTACCTGCTCTGTGCAATCGTTTTGCACATAGCAGCCCCGATCCACCTCTTCTCAGGTTCCCTGTCTTCGATCCTGGCTCCTTCCTCCTGCTGAGTGCCCACTATAGCAATCGGCTATGTGCATTTGTGGGGGCTCATTGTGGAGGCATGCTCTTTGTGTCCATTGACACGCAGAGTGCGGCTCACCCCCCTCACTGGCTATGATTGACATTCTTCTGCGCCTATGAGGAGGAAGAGAGACACTGCGCTCCTGCACAGCACTAGATTGAGACCATGTAGGCAAACCTTTAGCCTTTAGAACCACTTTCAGTCTCCAGAACCCATAATATTTAAAATCGATTTGTTTATTAAAAATGCACTGTATTTTGTCTTATACAAAGTGCACTTGTTAAAGAAATAAATTATAGGAATTTTAGCAAGCAGCCCAATTTATCAACATGTTATTATTACTTATTTACTTTCTACTATAATATTTACTATACTATAATATTTCAAAATAATTTATTTCATATAGCAAATTTGCTTACTCACTATCAAAGACATTTGTTTATTTTCATTTGAACAGAAAATCTGGGTACTGCCTATTTGTTCTGTCTCTATAAATCAGTAAAGAATTAGCATGAGTCTGATAAGTCATTTTTTTCAGTGGAATATATATATATATTTCTAGATTGTAAGCTCTAACGAGCAGGGCCCTCTAAATCCTCCTGTATTGAATTGTATTGTAACTGTATTGTCTTCCCTCATATTGTAAAGTGCTGTGAGAACTGTTGGCGCTATATAAATCCTGTATAATAATAGTAATAATATATATAACACATGAAAAAAGTTTTCAGTGCCAACATTTTTGTGACAAAATCTGTGGCACTTATATTTCTGTTGCAACAAAAAATATCACTTCACAATTTACAAACCTTGCACGGGTCAGTTCTCCTGCAAGACTTTATTAATTATTGGAAATGAGAGAATTGATTCACATGAGCTAGAATTCTCTCTGGGCTGGGGTTGGTCAGGAAGTGGCAATTTACTTTTATCCTAGACTAGTTATCCTGATTCTCTGTGTTCTGGTGAAATGGTCCTAAGGAATACTTTCCTGGTTACATTTTTACTCTAAGGGCCAATTCACACCAGAACATGATGCAGGAAGCTTGCATTACGTGCGCAGTGTGTCTGCCTGCACCGGATCGCTTGGTGCTACTGTTGCTTTTTTAAAGTAGTGCATGCACAATTTTTGGTGCGTTCTTACACAATTTTAAATGAATGGACTGAAATCACTGTGCACCTGGATCGCATGGACAAGAACACAGAGCTCGTTCCTGTGCAGTTCTAAAAATGTATCACTTTAAAATGATACTAAATGCATAAAATTCTCAAAATGCATTGTTATGATTTGTTTACTTGCTATCATTCTGATAATTTGAAGCTATCAAGTCTTTGGCAACTCTTTGGTTTGGGACTATTTATTCATTATATTTTGAGGTTTAGTTCTTTCTCAACGGGGTGTCAATTTTAATATTAACCACTTAGGGACCAGGCCTATTTCTGACACTTGTTGCTTGCAAGTTAAAAATCTGTATTTTTGTTAAAAAAATACTTAGAACCCCCAAACATTTTATATATATATATATATATATATATATATTTTTAGCAAAGACTCTGGAAAATAAAATGATGATCATTGCAATATTTTATGTCACACTGTATTTGTGCAGCAGTGTTTCAAACAACATTTTTTTGGAATAATTTACACTTCACTTAACTTAAAATAAACGAAAAAGTTAAGTTAGCCCAGTTTTTTTTGTACAGTGTGAAATATGATGACACGCTGAGTAAATAGATACCTAAAATGTTACAGTTTAAAATTGCGCACACTCGTGGAATGGCGACAAACTACCGTACTTGAAAATCTCCATAGGCGGCGCTTTAAAAAATGTTAACGGTTACCAGTCTAGAGTAACAGAGGAGGTCTTTTGCTAGAATTATTGCTCTCACTCTGACTATCGTGGCGATACCTCAAATGTGTGATTTGAACATCATTTACATTTGCGGGCGCGACTTACGTAGGCATTTTCTTTGGTGTGTGAGCACGCCGGGATGGGAGCACTTTAAAATGTTTTGTGTTTTTTTTTCTATTTATTTTATTTTTTAGTTTTTTAATGTCTCTTTAAAAAAAAAATGTTCACTTTTATTGCTGTCACAATGTAAACATCCCTTGTGACAGTAATAGGCAGTAACAGGTACTCTTTATGGAGGGATCTGGGGTCTAAAAGACCCCAAATCCCTCCTTTGCACCTAAAAGTATTCAAAACGCCTCTTCGCTTCATGTTACTTCTGGGTTACTACATCGGAGACCTGATCAAAGCCAAATTCGGCTTTGTTCGGGACTTCAGCCGCTCGAGTTTCCCGATGGGACAGGAGACCTGGGCGAAGCAGTGGAAGACAGCGGGGGGGGGGGGGGGGGCTGCGGAGCCGCATCGGCTGTTATTACTAGAAAGCTGACCGCCGGCTCTAAAAATTTTTATTTGTAATTAAAACTGTTAAAAACTTGGGCAATTAAATTTGTGTACCTGATGAAAAATAACAGGCAGGTGTTATTTTCAGTGATAAATAGACTAAACTAGTTATAAGCAAATCCCACCTTTTTTGTACTTGGCTCTGTACTTTAAAGTGAGCTGCTAATGCTAGGTACAGCGGTAATTTCGGCAGGAACCAGCCGACATTCAGCCTGTGTGCACAGCTCCTCATCTGACAGAAGTTGGTCTCATAACCGACGTATTTCGAATAAGTATGCTGTAAAACCAGCATTCGATCAGCACCCACAGCCAATGTGCTCTGGTGGGGAGGCAGTCCCCCTGTCAGAACACAATAGCTCACTGGGGGTAGAGATCGCCGCACTAATATCGGATGTGTTAGTACGGCGACGCTGGGTTGAACAAAGAAAAAACGTACTGTGTGTACCTAACATTAGGCCTGAAGGAACATTTTAGTGTTTCCAGATACTTTTATTAATTTGTATTTTCCTGTGCAGTCTTTGCATTCCATGCTCAGGTTATAAACACGCCACCAACATTGGCATTAAGCCCAAGCTGCAGTTTCCCCTGTAATTTAATAGTCCATTCCATGTCTTATGGTCTTTTAAAAATTTGACATGACAATGCCAGGGATTAGACCTAATACAGTAACAATTTGGGACAGAAGTCAAAGTTCAGTAAACAGCCTTGAATGGAGGGGCTTCATATAGACATAGTTATTGGGTTGGAGATGTAGAAAAGTATATACAGTGGGTACGGAAAGTATTCAGACCCCCTTAAATTTTTCACTCTTTGTTATATTGCAGCCATTTGCTAAAATCATTTAAGTTCATTCTTCTTCCTCATGAATGTACACATAGCACCCCATACTGACAGAAAAACACAGAATTGTTGACATTGTTGCAGATTTATTAAAAAAGAAAAACTGAAATATCACATGGTCCTAAGTATTCAGACCCTTTGCTGTGACACTCATATATTTAACTCAGGTGCTTTCCATTTCTTCTGATCATCCTTGAGATGGTTCTACACCTTCATTTGAGTCCAGCTGTGTTTGATTATACTGATTGGACTTGATTAGGAAAGCCACACACCTGTCTATATAAGACCTTCCAGATCACAATGCATGTCAGAGCAAATGAGAATCATGAAGTCAAAGGAACTGCCTGAAGAGCTCAGAGACAGAATTGTGGCAAGGCACAGATCTGGCAAAGGTTAAAAAAAGATTTCTGCTGCACTTAAGGTTCCTAAGAGCACAGTGGCCTCCGTAATCCTCAAATGGAAGACGTTTGGGATGACCAGAACCCTTCCTAGAGCTGGCCGTCCGGCCAAACTGAGCTATCGGGGGAGAAGAGCCTTGGTGAGAGAGGTAAAGAAGAACCCAAAGATCACTGTGGCTGAGCTCCAGAGATGCAGTCAGGAGATGGGAGAAAGTTGTAGAAAGTCAACCATCACTGCAGCCCTCCACCAGTCGGGGCTTTATGGCAGAGTGGCCCGACGGAAGCCTCTCCTCAGTGTAAGACACATGAAAGCCCGCATAGAGTTTGCTAAAATAACACCTGAAGGACTCCAAGATGGTGAGAAATAAGATTCTCTGGTCTGATGAGACCAAAATAGAACTTTTTGGCCTTAATTCTAAGCGGTATGTGTGGAGAAAACCAGGCACTGCTCATCACCTGTCCAATACAGTCCCAACAGTGAAGCATGGTGGTGGCAGCATCATGCTGTGGGGGTGTTTTTCAGCTGCAGGGAGAGGACGACTGGTTGCAATCGAGGGAAAGATGAATGCGGCCAAGTACAGGGATATCCTGGACAAAAACCTTCTCCAGAGTGCTCTGGACCTCAGACTGGGCCGAAGGTTTACCTTCCAACAAGACAATGACCCTAAGCACACAGCTAAAATAACGAAGGAGTGGCTTCACAACAACTCCGTGACTGTTCTTGAATGGCCCAGCCAGAGCCCTGACTTAAACCCAATTGAGCATCTCTGGAGAGACCTAAAAATGGCTGTCCACCAACGTTTACCATCCAACCTGACAGAACTGGAGAGGATCTGCAAGGAGGAATGGCAGAGGATCCCCAAATCCAGGTGTGAAAGACTTGTTGCATCTTTCCCAAAAAGACCCCTGGCTGTATTAGATAAAAAGGGGGATTCTACTAAATACCGAGCAAAGAGTCTGAATACTTAGGACCATGTGATATTTCAGTTTTTCTTTTTTAATAAATCTGCAACAATGTCAACAATTCTGTGTTTTTCTGTCAGTATGGGGTGCTATGTGTACATTCATGAGGAAGAAGAATGAACTTAAATGATTTTAGCAAATGGCTGCAATATAACAAAGAGTGAAAAATTTAAGGGGGTCTGAATACTTTCCGTACCCACTGTATATAGTGTTTGCACTCCAGTATTTTTTTTTTACTATAGACACTTTTTAGGTATCAACAGATTCACTTTATGCTATTAGTATTGTGGGACCTCCATAACTTCCATAGTACCACTGTTTAGGTAACAGTACACTGCTTGTATGCACAGTATAGGCTAAGCTTTGTTAGATTTTCAATGTACAGTCTACTGACCTTTATTTGTGTGCATAGGCTTATTCAACACTTTTTGACATTTTGTTCAAGACTGAAGGGTTAACTTCCAGCTAGATTCATTGCCTCGGGAGTTACATAGAAATTTGCTAAGTAGCAACATATGGTTCACTACTGTTTCTCTTATGTTGCTGCAAGCAAATAATATAGTACTATTCTTGAAATGATTTTTAGAGAAAGCTAACTTTGGAATAATGCCATAAAACTGAACATACAGTGAAAATTAATGATATTTCCCAAGACTATCCCAAAGATTTGCTTGGCACCATGCTCTGATACCATTGGTATGTGTTAGTGGTTGCTAAATTATTTTTGCTAAGCTGTCTTGTTGCTTGTGCGGCAGCAGAAAAGCCACTGGATGCCGTTTTTGCCCATAGTTATCCATTTTGACCATGATTCAGATCCATTCTACAATGTAACTTTAATAAAGCAAATAACAGCATGGCAGACTATAGCTTTCTTTAGAAAAATATTTTTTAAGCAAATGACCCTTCCCAGCAGCTGGCAGTCTTCCCTGTCCTGTGATGACCCATGCATCAAGCATCTTCACTGGGAATAATGTACATGCCGATGCCTTCTATTGTTGTTGATTTTTATGAGACTTCTTCTGATGTTTACCTTGTTATGTTTTTTGTTCCGTACTCTATTTCGTGCATCTGACACATTTTCTCACCATTGCCTGAATACCCGTGGCACTTTATTGGCCACAAAACCTAGAGTTACATAGTTGGTATGGTTGAATAAAGACACCAGTCATTCTAGTTCAACTTGTGTAGGTGAATGTGTGTGTGTTTATGTCAATACCGGTTCCCATATCCATGTATATTTTGTTTGCTAAGGTGCCCATCTAAGTGATTTTTTAAATTATTGACACTGCCTGCTGACACCACTGATTTTGGAAGGGCGTTCCACATCCTTACCACTCTAACAGTAAAGAACCCCCTACACAGTTTAACCACTTGCCGACCTGCTATAGCCAAATGCCAATAGCCAAAAGCCCCAGAACCACACCCCGCGCGTGCCTGTTGCAGCATACGTTCGGTGCGCTGTGTGATCGCTGTGTCCTTAGGACACCGCTGGTCACAGATCGGTGTAAAGGGCCAATCACGGCGGCCCTTTACCATGTGATAAGCTGTGTCCAATCAAAGCCAATCACAGTGTTAACAGGATTTGCCGGTTATCAAGAGGGAAGGAGAGCCGTTAACCAGCCCGTGTGATTATCAATGTCCTGATTATCACTGCAGCCCCAACAGTGCCCATCATTTCTGCCAGTCAGTGGTGCCAATCAGTGCCCATCAGTGCTGCTTATCAGTGCTGCCTATCTGTGCCCATCAGTGCCACCTATTAGTGCTCATTAGTGCCATCTATCAGTGCTGCCTATCAGTGACATCTTTCGGTGCCGCCTATCAGTGCCACATATCAGTGCCCATCAGTGACACCTATTAATGCTCCCTGTCAGTGCCCACCAGTGCCTCCTCATCAGTGCCCATCAGTGCAGCCTATTAGTGCCCATCAGTGCTGCCTATCAGTGCCCATCAGTACAGCCTCATCAGCGCACATTAGTGAAGGAGAAAAATACCTGTTTGCAAAATGTTAAAACAGAAACTAAGAAAAACATTTTTTTTCAAAGTTTTTGGTCTTTTTTCAATTGTTTAGCAAAAAAATAAAAAAAACTAGTGTTGATTAAATGCTACTAAAATAAAGCTCTATTTATGTAAAAATTTTTTAAAAATCTTTCAAAAATCCCCTCACCAAAAACCCCAGTAACACTTTGCCCCTACTGCACGTCACAGTCATGCTCTTAGTATTACTGTTAGTGTTCCAGGCCATATACTTTACATTTATCAACATTAAACCTCATTTGCCTTGTAGTTGCCCATCCTATTTTTTTTATTGAGGTTTTCTTGTAAGGTTTCTATATCTTGCTGTGAAGTTATTGCCCTGCTTAGTTTTGCATCTTCTACAGACACTGCGATTGAGCTATTTATACCAACCTTTATATCATTTATGAATAAATTAAACAGAATTGGTCCCAGGACAGAGCCTTGGGATACCCCACTTAACATTCTAAACCATTATGAGTACACGCTATTTATCACCACCCTTTGGTCACACTCTGTAACCAGTTTTCTGTCTAGGTACATACCCTATGGTCTAAGCCAACAGACCTTAATTTAGGAATTAGGTGTTTATGGGGAAGTGTATTAAATGCTTTTGCTAAATCCAGATACACCACATCCACATGCTTTCCTTTATCTAGATGGCAAATCACATCTTCATAGAATGTTAGCAGATTGGTCTGGCAAGAACAATCTTTCATAAATCCATGCTGATTACTATTAATGATACTGTTTTCATGTGCAAATTATTGGATATAGTCTCTTATCATCCCCTCAAATAGTTTACACACTATTGATGTTAGACTGACTGGTCTTTAGATTCCAGGGATGTATCTTTGCGCTTTTTTCAAATATTGGTACCACGTCGGCGTACCACGCGTATCAGCTGATTAAGCTGTCCATAAAAATTAGAAACAACGGTCCATATTACCTGGCTACATTCTTTGAGGACAAAACCCCATCACGGTGTAGCTATAAGCTTCAAAACTGTCATGCAAATTTTTACCAGCCTTGGGGTGTCTAAGCATTATTATGGTTTACCCATATAGGTGACAAAATATTGAATCTAAGATGAATTTGAAAACATAGTCACTTAGTATGATAATTGCTGTATTGTATCTTATTAGCCTTTTTAGTCATAAAATATATACTATGAGTAGTGTTGAGCGAACACGGACTGTATTATTCGTGTTCGTACCGAATAATTGGATTTTTTGTACCCGAACACGGACACGGACACTTTACTGTATGTTCGGGTAAAAATCCGTGTTCGGTCGTTTTATTTCCGGGTTTTGCATGCTTTGGCGCTCTTTTCATGGCGGGCTTTCAACAGCCAATCAACAATCGTTTAACTGGTGTGCCTTAAGCCATCCCAGCCATGCCTGCAAATGTCTCAGTAGCTGTGATTGGCCGTCTGAAGCATGTGACCAAGTCTTTATAAGTTCGAGGCAGCCGCAGCGGCGTCATTATGCTGCTTAGATTCAGGGACAGAGCACACATCAACGTGCTGGCTGCTGATTAGGGAAAGATAGGCAGGAAAAAACCATTTGTGTCCGGATAGAATTGAGGGACAGGTCGGAGTGTTTAGGCAGGGCGAGTTGTAGGCATTTTAGGGATAGAGTCTGCTGAATTATATAGGGTCAGTGTCTTCTACAAACTACAATCGATATTGCTGTGTGGGGGGTGGGGTCTGCACTCAATCCTGATCTACGATCTCTTCTCAATCCTGTTAGGGACAGAGTCTGCTGAATTTTAGGGAAACTGTGTTCTACAAACTACAATCGATATTGCTGTGTGGTGTGGGATTGGAGATAGGCAGGTGTCAGTGATCCACATCCATTTTTCTGTGTGTGAGCTGCAGTGAACACAATCTTTTTGGGCTGCAGTGAACACAATCTTTTTGGGCTGCAGTGAACACAATCTTTTTGGGCTGCAGTGAACACAATCTTTTTGGGCTGCAGTGAACACAATCTTTTTGGGGTGCAGTGAACAAAATCTTTTTGGGGTGCAGTGAACACAATCCTTTTTGGTGTGCAGTGAACACAATCTTTGTGGGGTGCAGTGAACAAAATCCTTTGTGGGGTGCAGTGAACACAATCTTTTTGGGGTGCAGTGAACAAAATCCTTTTTGGGGTGCAGTGAACAACATCCTTTTTGGGGTGCAGTGAACACAATCTTTTTGGGGTGCAGTGAACAAAATCCTTTGTGGGGTGCAGTGAACACAATCTTTTTGGGGTGCAGTGAACACAATCTTTTTGGGGTGGAGTGAACAACATCCTTTTTGGGGTGCAGTGAACAAAATCCTTTTTGGGGTGCAGTGAACAAAATCATTTTTGGGGTGCAGTGAACACAATCTTTTTGGGGTGCAGTGAACACAATCTTTGTGGGGTGCAGTGAACACAATCTTTTTGGGGTGGAGTGAACAACATCCTTTTTGGGGTGCAGTGAACAACATCCTTTTTGGGGTGCAGTGAACACAATCTTTTTGGGGTGCAGTGAACACAATCTTTGTGGGGTACAGTGAACAGAATCTTTGTGGGGTGCAGTGAACACAATCTTTGGGGGGTACAGTGAACACAATCTTTGTGAGGTGCAGTGAACACAATCTTTGTGGGGTGCAGTGAACACAATCATTGTGGGGTGCAGTGAACTCAATCTTTGTGGGGTACAGTGAACACAATCTCATACTGAAGGTTTGAGGGTGCTGCCTGTTCCATACTCCCCCTACTCCTCATCTAGCCTTTTAGGGGTACAAACAATAGTAATTGGGGCCTAGTGTGGTTGTGTACGTGTGATATACATACACTTTTTTGGGATCATATTTTCTAT
The DNA here is from genome assembly GCF_965119305.1 of Pelophylax lessonae. NCBI lineage: Eukaryota > Metazoa > Chordata > Amphibia > Anura > Ranidae > Pelophylax > Pelophylax lessonae. The sequence continues at coordinate 431,263,952 of NC_138772.1, read as the reverse complement.
TCCGCTATTTAATCAAAAACCTTTGGGGATCAGTTAAATTGGGGGATAGTCTGTGTTGGTACGTGTGAGAGAGATCCACCTTTCCAAGTTGTTGGGGTTCATCTCATACTTCTGTAGGTTTGAGGGTGCTGCCTGTTCCATACTCCCCCTACTCCTAGCCTTTTAGGGGTACAAACAATAGTAATTGGGGCCTAGTGTGGTTGTGTACGTGTGATATACATACACTTTTTTGGGATCATATTTTCTATTCCGCTATTTAATCAAAAACCTTTGGGGATCAGTTAAATTGGGGGATAGTCTGTGTTGGTACGTGTGAGAGAGATCCACCTTTCCAAGTTGTTGGGGTTCATCTCATACTTCTGAAGGTTTGAGGGTGCTGCCTGTTCCATACTCCCCCTACTCCTAGCCTTTTAGGGGTACAAACAATAGTAATTGGGGCCTAGTGTGGTTGTGTACGTGTGATATACATACACTTTTTTGGGATCATATTTTCTATTCCGCTATTTAATCAAAAACCTCTGGGGATCAGTTAAATTGGGGGATAGTCTGTGTTGGTACGTGTGAGAGAGATCCACCTTTCCAAGTTGTTGGGGTTCATCTCATACTTCTGAAGGTTTGAGGGTGCTGCCTGTTCCATACTCCCCCTACTCCTAGCCTTTTAGGGGTACAAACAATAGTAATTGGGGCCTAGTGTGGTTGTGTACGTGTGATATACATACACTTTTTTGGGATCATATTTTCTATTCCGCTATTTAATCAAAAACCTTTGGGGATCAGTTAAATTGGGGGATAGTCTGTGTTGGTACGTGTGAGAGAGATCCACCTTTCCAAGTTGTTGGGGTTCATCTCATACTTCTGAAGGTTTGAGGGTGCTGCCTGTTCCATACTCCCCCTACTCCTAGCCTTTTAGGGGTACAAACAATAGTAATTGGGGCCTAGTGTGGTTGTGTACGTGTGATATACATACACTTTTTTGGGATCATATTTTCTATTCCGCTATTTAATCAAAAACCTTTGGGGATCAGTTAAATTGGGGGATAGTCTGTGTTGGTACGTGTGAGAGAGATCCACCTTTCCAAGTTGTTGGGGTTCATCTCATACTTCTGAAGGTTTGAGGGTGCTGCCTGTTACATACTCCCCCTACTCCTAGCCTTTTAGGGGTACAAACAATAGTAATTGGGGCCTAGTGTGGTTGTGTACGTGTGATATACATACACTTTTTTGGGATCATATTTTCTATTCCGCTATTTAATCAAAAACCTTTGGGGATCAGTTAAATTGGGGGATAGTCTGTGTTGGTACGTGTGAGAGAGATCCACCTTTCCAAGTTGTTGAGGTTCATCTCATACTTCTGAAGGTTTGAGGGTGCTGCCTGTTCCATACTCCCCCTACTCCTAGCCTTTTAGGGGTACAAACAATAGTAATTGGGGCCTAGTGTGGTTGTGTACGTGTGATATACATACACTTTTTTGGGATCATATTTTCTATTCCGCTATTTAATCAAAAACCTTTGGGGATCAGTTAAATTGGGGGATAGTCTGTGTTGGTACGTGTGAGAGAGATCCACCTTTCCAAGTTGTTGGGGTTCATCTCATACTTCTGAAGGTTTGAGGGTGCTGCCTGTTCCATACCCCCCCTACTCCTCATCTAGCCTTTTAGGGGTACAAACAATAGTAATTGGGGCCTAGTGTGGTTGTGTACGTGCGAGATACATACACTTTTTTTGATCATATTTCCTATTCCGCTATTCAATAAAAACCTTTGAGGATCAATTGAATTGCGGGATAGTCTGTGTCGGTACGTGTGAGAGAGATCCACCTTTCCAAGTTGTTGGGGTTCATCTCATACTTCTGAAGGTTTGAGGGTGCTGCCTGTTCCATACCCCCCCTACTCCTCATCTAGCCTTTTAGGGGTACAAACAATAGTAATTGGGGCCTAGTGTGGTTGTGTACGTGCGAGATACATACACTTTTTTTGATCATATTTCCTATTCCGCTATTCAATAAAAACCTTTGAGGATCAATTGAATTGCGGGATAGTCTGTGTCGGTACGTGTGAGAGAGATCCACCTTTCCAAGTTGTTGGGGTTCATCTCATACTTCTGAAGGTTTGAGGGTGCTGCCTGTTCCATACCCCCCCTACTCCTCATCTAGCCTTTTAGGGGTACAAACAATAGTAATTGGGGCCTAGTGTGGTTGTGTACGTGCGAGATACATACACTTTTTTTGATCATATTTCCTATTCCGCTATTCAATAAAAACCTTTGAGGATCAATTGAATTGCGGGATAGTCTGTGTCGGTACGTGTGAGAGAGATCCACCTTTCCAAGTTGTTGGGGTTCATCTCATACTTCTGAAGGTTTGAGGGTGCTGCCTGTTCCATACCCCCCCTACTCCTCATCTAGCCTTTTAGGGGTACAAACAATAGTAATTGGGGCCTAGTGTGGTTGTGTACGTGCGAGATACATACACTTTTTTTGATCATATTTCCTATTCCGCTATTCAATAAAAACCTTTGAGGATCAATTGAATTGCGGGATAGTCTGTGTCGGTACGTGTGAGAGAGATCCACCTTTCCAAGTTGTTGGGGTTCATCTCATACTTCTGAAGGTTTGAGGGTGCTGCCTGTTCCATACCCCCCCTACTCCTCATCTAGCCTTTTAGGGGTACAAACAATAGTAATTGGGGCCTAGTGTGGTTGTGTACGTGCGAGATACATACACTTTTTTTGATCATATTTCCTATTCCGCTATTCAATAAAAACCTTTGAGGATCAATTGAATTGCGGGATAGTCTGTGTCGGTACGTGTGAGAGAGATCCACCTTTCCAAGTTGTTGGGGTTCATCTCATACTTCTGAAGGTTTGAGGGTGCTGCCTGTTCCATACTCCCCCTACTCCTCATCTAGCCTTTTAGGGGTACAAACAATAGTAATTGGGGCCTAGTGTGGTTGTGTACGTGTGATATACATACACTTTTTTTGGATCATATTTTCTATTCCGCTATTTAATTTAACTGGGCCTCCATGCGAGACCTGTGTGCCTTGTTGCGCTGTTTTGAGTACTCCACCAACATGGCCAGTGGCAATGACGCCGTTCTCAGCTTAACTATCCCACTTCTATGCCTCCTTGAAAAAACAATTCGGGCGATGATGGAAGAGGATGTGGCACAGGATGAGGAGGAGGAGGAGGATGAAGAGGTAACATTTCCAAGGCTTTCAGGGCAGTCATTCGCAAGGGGCTCCGAGGGTGGGTTCCTGCACACGCAAACGCCAGGGACGCAATTGTCCAGCAGGGGCACAGTTCTGGAGGATGAGGAGGATGAGGAGGAGGAGGAGCTGGAGGAGGAGATGGAACCATGTTCACAGCAGGGTGGCACCCAGGCCAGCTCATGGCCATCACTGGTGCGTGGCTGGGGGGATACAGAGGACACGGACCATACACCTCCCACATAGGACAGCCTTTCGTTGCCTCTGGGCAGCCTGGCACACATGAGCGATTACATGCTGCAGTGTCTCCACAACGACCGCCGAGTTGCCCACATTCTAACTTGTGCTGATTACTGGGTGGCCACGCTGCTGGATCCCCGTTACAAGGACAACGTACCGTCCTTAATTCACTCACTGGAGCGCGATCGCAAGATGCGCGAGTACAAGCGCACGCTGGTAGACGCCATGCTGCTGGCATTCCCATCTGACAGCGGGGCCACAGTGGAAGCACAAGGCAGAGGAGGAGGAGGAGGAGGTCGCCAACGCAACCAGGGCACCGCCAGCACCTCAGAAGGCAGGGTTAGCATGGCCGAAATGTGGAAAAGCTTTGTCAGCACGCCACAACAAACAGCAGCACCAGCAGCTCAGATGGAACGTCTTAGCAGGAGGCAGCATTTTACCAACATGGTGGAGCAGTATGTGTGCACACGCCTACATGTAGTGAATGACGGGTCTGCCCCCTTCAACTTCTGGGTCTCCAAATTGGGCACATGGCCTGAGCTTGCCCTTTACGCCTTGGAGGTGCTGGCGTGCCCTGCAGCCAGTGTATTATCTGAACGGGTATTTAGCACGGCTGGGGGCGTTATAACAGACAAGCGCAGCCGCCTGTCCAGAGACAATGTGGACAAGCTCACGTTCATTAAAATGAACCAGGCATGGATCCCACGGGACTTTTCCGTACCTTATGCAGAATAGCAATGGATACCGACCTTACCCACCCATTGTTCCATTTTTGCTCTTTCTCACTCTTTTGGGGTGTACCCTCATTTAAAATTTGTGAAAAGAAGCAGTGTTGGCTACCTCGTCCTCCTCCTCAGGGCCAGATTAATGTAGGGGCTATTGGAGCTGCAGCTCCAGGCCCCTACCTTTTATATAGGCCCCGGGTTGGCCATATTCACTGTTACCGCTCTTCTGTCACTTGTAAACACAGAAGTCTGGCTTCTATGCTCGCTTCCCCAGGCAGCACCCTCAGAACCTCCCCACACAGCGTGAAGGCCGGACAAGGAGGGACAGTTGGCGATGCATGGATGTGTTTATGGGCTTCAGAGACAGCATCCCATGTTGAATTAGGCATGCATGGCTGCACCCTTCCTCCTCTGGGTGCATGGCAAGGCACGGCCCTAAGGCCCTTCAAAATCCTCAGCACCAAGCCCATGATGCTGTTAATCCGGCCCTGGTCCTCCTCCACCGCCGCTTCCACCTACACCGCCCATAGGTGTGCGCAGCCTATTGCATTAAGGTGTGCACCCCAAAGTTGAAATACACATGCATGTGTTTGCCAGCAGGGAGAGTAATGTATCGGGGCCATGTACCTGTAGGCAAGGAGAAATAGAGCAGAGCAGGTCCCAGGGAGATCTTTCCCATCTCCTCACTGGCAATGCTATGTGCCCTAGGTGATTAGGGTGTGCCCAGGCACACCCAGCACACCCTGTGCGCACGCCTATGTCACCGCCACATCCACCACCACCTTAACCTCCCTCCTACTCCATATGGGCCTCGTCCTTCAGAGATGAAGAAGAACATTGTTTTATTTTTCTGTTTTTTTTTGTTGTTTTAAGTTATTTCCCTATCCACATTTGTTTGCAGAGCACTTGCCATGCTCTTAATTACGTTTTGCTGCCATTTGCAGCACTCTAGCCCTTTCCTTTGGTGTTTTAGAGCCATTTTAGTGCCTTAAAGTTCGGGTCCCCATTGACTTCAATGGGGTTCGGTGTCCGGGAAAAGTTCGGTAAAAGTCCGGGACACGGACCCGGACTTTTTTTTAAAGTTCGGCCGAACCCGTCGAACACGGACATCTAGGTGTTCGCTCAACCCTAACTATGAGTTATCTGTGAATGTCAGCTTGCAAGAAACCTTGTGATGGCGTTACTCACATTTGCGTTTTCACACTTGCACGTTGCACTGCTACACTGTGCACAACCATGCTGCCTCACATGAGCGTTTGTCTCCTAGTACAGTTCTCACTAGCTGTGTGAGGGAGAATGCAACAGCCATTTTTTGATCCACTTCTTAATAAGGCTATGGGGAAATGCTCTACAAGCCACTCCCTGATACAGTTGGCGTAGCACCGGTGAAACTGATCAGATTTTGGCACTTCCAACCTCCAGCTGCTCCCACTACACTATTGATTCTACTGAATCATAGGTATTCCTTAAACCCATATGCTTTTTTGGCTTTGCCTAACTTACTGGAAATGGATTACCAAGGTTTATGCCTATGGACTTGGGCAAATTTTGTTTGCACACTACTGGAAGGGTTTTGTTGGGGTGCTTGTGCAGTGGATGCATTACACTTAATAATTAGCTGGCAGATGCTGGTTTAAAACTCTATATTTTAAGTCAAACTTGGAGGACTTTACAGCATCCCTGTCATGTCTTTTATACATTGCTGACTACATAAAGGAGCAAGGCTTTGGAATGCATTGAGAGCAAATCACATACTGTACTGTTTATAAAATATCTATCAGGAAATAGGACATTGTAGCCTTTGATGCTTACAAATTATTCCATTGGATCTTTGCACAGTTCTTTCTTCTATGGTGAATAATTTATGTAAAAAATGTTTTGGAGGATGATAATAGATGTGGAACAAACAATTGCATTTGAACTGTTATAATGGACGCTTCAGGAATCAGGGCCAAACTCTGAACAGCCAGCAATCTTAGACACCCTACGCCATTGGGCCTGTTCCATCATAAGAGATTCAAAAGTGCAAACGAGGCACCAAACAACTTATTGGAATATACTGTACTTTCCATCCATAGAAATATGAAGCATTTGATGGCGTTGAACTGAAGTCCAGTATGAGTTATCCCATTAGATTGGGGTTTTTGTACAAGTATTGGTGATATGAGTAATTTACTCTAAGACATAAATAGTCCCAGGATTTCCCACATGTAATTTTCCAAATTTCTTTCTTTTGGTTCAATATGAGTAATTTGCCTTATACATAGCTCAAAGGAAGCAGTTTAGGAGTAAGGTTTTATTTAAAAGATGTTTTGGCCAAGTTTTTTATATTTTGGTATATGCAAAAAATTATACTTGGATGATGCCATAAACAGTTTATCTCCTTTTCTTGATATATGTTTTTCATTGAAGAGAGTGTTTAACTGGGTCAAAATCAGGCTTTTATTGTTTTTTCTATGGTTAGGAAATATGTACTGTAATACTTTGGTGTTTCAAAAAATATACCAGTCTCTTTTAGCAAGTCCTTCAGCACAGCGCAAATGTTAGCATGCAAGTAACCTTGTCCATAGTCATGTTTTAGTGGACTTATAATGAATAGTTCACTTCCTTATAAGGTGTTGTCCTAATAAGGAAGTATAGTACTTCATTAATAGAGTGGTAATGTATGGCTCACAAAAAATTCTCATGTCTAATACCCCTGTCAATTCCAGTACAAGGTTCCTTCATAGAAATTGCCAGTTCACCTCAGTGTCTTCCCGAGGCGCATAGGGACAAAACCATAAAGATGTAGAAAGATAGACTGATACATTTCAAACTCTTACATGGCTTTAATTGCAGGTGGCTAAACACATATATACCTTTAAACATCTTCTCCAATGATAATGAATAAGAAGTCCAGTGCTTATTTTAATCAGCTTAATATGCAATCAGTTATGTACACCAAAGACAACCAAATAGTGATATAAAAAACAACTTAGATATCATAAAATCATTACTGAAGTCTCTTCCAAAAAATTATATACAGTTTTCCCAATAAAATACATAAATAACAAGCAGTCTGTTTGGGATTATTTTGAGTCTTGTATGCTTTCACCACCGTGCACTATCACTCTATGTGACCAACACCAGTTATGCACTCACCTGGACTTAATGACCTTACATACTATGTAGGGTCAAGTACGCTTTATTCCTGCTCTGTGGACTATTTATTTATTTATTTATTTTTTATGTTGAAACTGTTTTATTAATTCATAAAATAATACAGAACATAAACATAAAAGTACATATCAAGTTTCAGTAAATGTACATATATGCAAAGAGATAAAAGTGATATAATGCAAGGCCTCACGGTAATTGTACTAACAATAAAGGTCACTATGACATGTTAACCACTTAACGATTGCCCAACGACTATCTACGTCGGCAGTTTAAACCTAAATACCGGTGTTATGGCAGCAGATAGCTGGTGCACCCAGATAGCTGGTGAACCCCCCCCCCCCCCCTCCTGCCACGTCCTGGTACTTTTCCCCGCTTACCAGACCTGCCGGCAGCGGGGAAAACGATCCGGTCCCGGATCCTCACAGACAGTATGTCGAGTGAGTGCAAGCTTGCCCTCACTCAACTCTATGGTCTTGGAGGCCCGGAGCGACGGCAAACGTTTTAAACCAGTTTAAAGGTCCCTTTTTTTTTTTTTTTCATTTTATTTATTTATTTATTTTTTTCATCTTTTAGTGTACTTGTGAGATCTGAGGACTTTTTGACCCCAGATCTCACAAAAAAGAGGTCCTGTCTTGCCTATTTCTATTACAAGGAATGTTTACATTCCTTGTAATAGGAATAAAAATGATCAAATTTAATTTTTTTTTAAAACGGTGTAAAAATAAAAAATAATAAATAAAATAAATAGTAAAAAAAAAAAAATGAAAGCGAATGCATACGGAAACCCCGCCCGCATATGTAAACGGTGTTCAAACCACACATGTGAGGTATCTTCGCGATCGTTATAGCGAGAGCAATAATTTGAGCCATAGACCTCCTCTGTAACTCTAAGATGGCAACCTGTAGAAATTTTTAAATGTGACGCCTATGGGGATTTTTAAGTACCAAAGTTTGTCGCCATTCCGTGAGTGTGCGCAATTTTGAAGCATGACATGTTGGGTATCTATTTACTCTGCGTAACATTATCTTTCACATTATGGAAAAAAATCGGGCTAACTTTACTGGTTTCTTATTTTTTAATTAAAAAAAGTGAATTTTTTCCAAGAAAATTGCGTTTGGAAGACCGCTGCGCAAATACGGTGTGATAAAAAATATTGCAATAATCTCCATTTTATTCTCTAGGGTCTCTGAAAAAAAAAAAAATATATATATATATATATATATATATATATATATATAATGTTTGGGGGTTTTAAGTAGTTTTCTAGCAAAAAAAAATGATTTTAACTTGTAAACACCGAGTGTGAAAAACAGGCCTGGGGCTTAAGTGGTTAAGGTTGACAGAGCATCAGTATACAATGTTAGCACTTTATCTATCTAGAGGTGCAATTTTAGAGATCACTATAAAAGAGAAAGAAAGAGAGAGAGAGAAAAGAAAGAAAAAAAAGGGGGGGGAAGAAGAACAGGGACAAGGAATGAGGATGGAGCAAAGAAGGATGATACCTATACCTAAGAGGTCCCTGGAGGTGCAGTTACAAAGGCCTAAAAATTGGAAGAAAACCAAAAATGTGACCAGATTGTCCACATCATAAGTCTCATTATTCTCCCAGGCTAACAAGCATTGCAGGTGTTCGATCCTGTCCTCACAAGCCCAATCTACTAAGAAAGGAGTATACTGTTGGCACCAATGTCTAGCAATAACAGAATGGACTTTTTGTGGACTATTTTATAAGAAACAACCACCTCTAATTATATAAAGACTCTGTCCTTTTAAGAGCACTCTCCGGTATTCACCAGCCCAGCATTGGGAAAGTCCTTTTTTCCTAATGTCTAGATTGTACTGGTGACACATGCCAACCTGTCCATAACACCCTCTTAGTCCAGATGACTTAATTGTCAGAGGAGGCTTGGCTACTGATCAGTCAACTCCATGGTGGTCAGGTACATTTGTCATCTATAGGTAATAAAAAGTCATGATGCCCACGAAGAAGCAGATCTAATTCTGACTTCACGTTCCAGCCATGTCTAATGTGCACATTCCAGACATGGAATATTTGCAGGTGGACTTCATCAGTTATCAGCATCTGGATTTCGGAGGGTGGTCTCTCCATCCGGGGTTCTTCAAACGATCACAAATGGGATAAGCCTCCTGGCCTCCACTTTCAAAAACCAACTGGACAGGTTTGTTGCCAGAAAAGGAATCCTCAAGCCTTCACAGTGGATGTCCTGATGACTTTGTGGGATCAGTTTCACCAGATTTACTTTTTTCTGCATCTCAGGCTCCTTTCATGCTTGCTTCACAGGATTGAGATGGATCGCTCCGTCCATCCTTGCCCCTCCCCTACGCGTGACAACACAGGGACCATGTGTCTTCCTCAGGGGGATATATCCCCCTGAGGAAGACACGTGGTCCCTGTGTCGTCACGCGTAGGGGAGGGGCAAGGACGGACAGAGCCATACACCACTGCTTTGGTGAGGCTGTTAGCTATCAGCGCATGCTGTGGAGACCGGCGGCGCTGTGCAGTCTCTCCCACTATACCACCACGATTTCCACTATTTGCCTGATGCTATTGTCCAAGTGCATGTGTTGCACCTACAAATGTGAGTGAGACCTATCAACCTTTTGTTTAATAAAAAACGATTGTTTAAGGATTTCATGCACTATTGCAAATATGCTGCATTGGTTGACGCTGCAACTCCTGTGAATGAGAGGAGCCCTGAAGGATATGGATGGATGATCTTTTGGGATTAAATAACCTATGCGCTCTTTTTAAAGATTTGAGGTGAGAACCGATTCACAAGGGGGTGCACGGCTGGCTGTCCACTGTGACACCCTTGTCACTTTTCTCTGGGAGCACAGATCACTTTAGGATAGCACCCTCCCATGAGATTTATTACCACACATTAAAGGCATACTTTCTGCAGGTCCAAAAGTTTTCACACCAGGAGATATTCTGTGGGATGGGTTCTGGCCTTTCTTTAGTCAAGTCTGGACAAGTCCATCGTCTTAGGTAGCAATAGGGATCAAAACTTAGCCATGTCACTTCACTTTCAGAGAATTCTTACTTCACATTCCTTGGTGAAGGCCTTTGTGCAGGAGGTTGCTCACATTATTTCTCCTGTGCACATGCTATTGATTCTGTTAGACCTCAACATGGTTTTGTCAGTGCTGTAGAACCCAGTAGACATTATTTCAGCTTGTATGCTTTCTAAGTTAGCAGCCCTATTTTGTAGGGATCCATTCCTTAAGCCACACAGGAAAGGTGGTTCTGTGACCTCAAGCCTTCCTTTTTGCTCAAGGTGTTCTCTTCTTTGCACATTACCCCGAACATTGTCCTACAATCTTTCTTTCTTGATCCCAGTACCCAATAGAGATTGTTCTCTATTGTTTTAATGTGGTTTTGGCTGTGAAATAGTATATTTATGCTACAGCCTCTATTCACCAGTCTAACTCCCTGTTCATCCCGCTAGAGGGTTTTAATAAGGGGCAGGCAGCTTCTTGTTTCACTCTTGCTAGGTCAATTTGATCAGTTGTTATCTTGAACCTATGACCTTAGGGGAAAATTCCTTGCTATTATTCTATCAGAAGTGGTAGCTGTTGTTGGACCTTCCAAAATCAGATTCCAGTCTCCCAGGTTTGTGAGGCAGCCACGTGGCCTTGTGTTCACACATTTTCTAAGTCCTACTGGGTAGATGTCCAGGCCTCAGCAGATTCCCGCTTCGGTCAAAGGGTTCTTCAGGCAGCCCTATGATCTGTCCTTTCCGGGCGTGTTTGTTGGATTTTTTTATTGCTGGGGTTGGTACAGTTGGCTGTCCTTTGCTGTGTTGTCCACCTTACTCCTGTGTCCCTTGATGTATGTTAAAGAAAATAGGACTTTGGACTTATCTGTTAAATCTTTTTCTTTGAGTACATGACTTGACTTAGGTCCCTACCCAGCATGTCTAAATCTGGTCGTAATCCATGCCAAATCCCCCATCCTCACAATCAAGGTGGATCGGGGAATCCTCCCCTCTACGCTATTTGCTATTGTATTCTAACAGCGGGGAGATTCCCACACTGTCCGAATACACAGGTCAGTGCTGCAGCATATTGCCTGCAGCACTGATTAAGTTGCTTTTATTCGACAGGGAGGTTGAACAAAAATCAATTGGTAGATCAACTTCTGTTCAACCGCTGTGGCCACACATGGATTAAAATTTGGCCTGTCCCCTCTGAACCAGCTGAATTTTGATACATGTATCAACTATGTATGTATGTACCAGCTTTAGATCTCCTGTATTGTTTGATACAAAACTGAAGGCATGCTAGGAATAGGAAGGATAATGCAGGGCTAAAGCTTTGTTTTTTTAAAGTCTCCAATCACCTGGAGGTGGAGCATAACTCATTGATCTAAAAATTAGCCATCCTTATGTCCTGTGATGTACTTCAAGAAAGGGATTTTACAGGTAAGTAAAAATTCTATTTTTCTTTATAAGCAGTCCTGCACAGTAAAATGCCAAAATAGTTTATTTCTATTAAACTGGTAAATGTTATTAAATTGTAGACTTAAAGCATTACTTGGGGAGGATTTCTGGTCTGCAGATGTAAAATTTTGTTCAGCTAAGGTGTAAATGTTATCTTTAAATTAAATGGTTTCTTTTTTAGATCACATTCCGTGATAAAAGAGCTATGCTTTGATTGATTGAGTTAATCTAACAAAGTCTTGCAAGCCTAAACTAGTTACTAAACCAGTTTCAGTGCAAGATTGTAATGATTAGTGTATAAAGTCCCAGAGGTATTCATTATAGACAGAATCGCTCTTGTTGCCTTGCATAGTGAAGCTAAATTTTCAATGAGAAATAAAAGGCTGCCTGTAAAAATAGACTATCTAATTAAGTTAAACTACTCTAGCATTTGGCTTGACATCTTCATTATTCAAAATTAAAAAGATGCTTCACTTGAGTACACAACTTACTATTGTTTATATTGTTGGAGTTTTGATAATCCTAAGAAGGGTTGATTTTTAGCATGAATTTTCCAACCAAGAGTGTACATTAAAATAATGTAGTAAAACTGTTTACCTGCCAGCCTGTCTGTCTGTATATATAAACCTAATAAGAACCATGTGGCAAGGTCTGAAAGGGTAGAGAAATTCAGAGTGCCAAGAAGAACAGAGCAGCAGAACGTTTGTGTTATGATTTCCAACATGGAACACACTCAACCTCAATACAGGTAACCCGCTACTACTATAGATTCTTTATGGGTACAAGCCTAAATGCAAATAGACATTTTACAACAGTTCTGAAAGATAAAACCATCAAGTGCTTCTGCTATACAATAGCCATTCACACACAAATCCATTTTTGGAAATATAGACCATGACACAGGTCATGACAAGTCCAGAGAGTGCATCTTCGTAACATAGTTTGAGGCATTTATATAGTTAGTTTTTCCTCATAATTAGTGTCAGCACTTATTTTCTGCAGAGCCTGGAGTCACCCATACTTAAGTGATAAGAAGGGGTGGGACTACAGATCATGGGGCCCCATAGCAGACTACAGATCATGGGGCCCCATAGTTACATTTTTATGGGGCCTCTGTATTGTCCTTAATGTTAACATAAAAAATGTCTAAAACCAGGACATGTGGCAGGATAGCTAAAAGCATAGGCAGTGCATAACTAGTAATGAGTGCTGTGGACAGACATTTTCCTGGAAGAGGGGGGCAGCAGTGCAAGGAATTAACTTTTAACATTTATTTTACAGATAACTACTCGGTAGCTTACCAGTCTTTTTCAGCATCTCAGATCTTGGGGCTTAGTGTAACTTTTAAGCCCTCTCACCCCACAGAAGAAAAGTGCTATAAGAGGTGGAGTAGTAGTCAGTAAAAAGACAAAAACAAGAGTTGTACAAGTGCTAATAATGACCATCACTATATGTTATATTTTGACATACTGTAATTGTTAGTACCCCTCCACAAAATTACTTCATGTCCTAAAGGCTACATTCACACTAGCATTACTGCATTTGGGGGATCTAAACACAGGAGAAATTATTTAGGAGCTATAAGCAAACGTTATACTTTCTAGACATCACATGTTAACATGCGTTTAAATGCTTTTAAACACTTTCAGAAATTCTAGTCTGTCTTGGACGCACAGAATTAAATTTTCTCTATACACAGCTAAATTGAATCCACCTAAAAGCAGGTAAACACGGAGTGGGAAATCTGTCTGACAATAAAAATATCCTGTAAAAGCAAATAGTCACAGGTTTGTCAATGAGGCCATATGCAAATTGTTTAAACTACAAATATTTGTCATATTTTAGCTGAGGTTTTTTTTTTACCATCAGAGGAAGACTGTGTTACCCTGGCCTTGCATTGTGTGTGTTTTGGCCTGTTTTTGCTGAACCAGCAGAAATGTGCTTTATGGGTGGTTCTATTGGACCCCTGCCACCCAACATTCTTCCTTTGAAAAATTTAAGGAGGTGGGCGTAAAATTGTTGGCCAAACAATGACTAAATCCAGTCAGATGAAGCCACTGTACAGGTTTATGACAGCTGCCATTGCTGGCTGCCAGAATGTTATCGCCCGACAGCGGGGAATCAACCATCCATGCTAATAATGTGGATTTATAGGCTGAAGTAAAGAACATCTATCAGTGTATAGCCAGCCCTACATGGATCGAAATTTGGCCGAATCATCAGGGACCGTCAAAATCTCAATCGATGGGCACCCTGGTTGTACACAAGTCGATCTATTGATCGACTTGTGTATGTTACCAAAAATATATCTGAGAGTTAATCTCAGACAATATTTGGGTTAATAATGAGAGTTCTATGACTGTGTGAAAACTTTAACACAACAATTATTTATTTGTATAAGGTTTGCCAATTCTACATAATTTACAACAATATAACTATTGTACATACTACAAAATGTATAATATCCCTAGTTTAATTGAACAAAAACAATGCCTAGAGTATAGACTCATATACACACACTATGACCGACACAAGTAAAATATACAATGTACCCTTAATCCTTACTCCATAATTACCTCTAGTGATGGCTCTCGCTCTCCCATGCCAAACAGGAAGTCACCCTGTCTCACCAAACCTAATATAGACCCATATCCCATAGCCTTGTATAGGGCCATTCTCATTGGTTCAGCTATCGTGCTTTGTCACTTCCTGTGGGCGTATCTCTTCCCAGATTGGACCATTTCCCCCTCCCATAGTTACGCCTCTTTCTAACCACTCCTTTTCTGTGTGGGGGGGGGGGTGTGTTTACTCCTCACTGTGGAGTAGCTCTGAAATGGCTACTTAAGATATGCAAGATGTGTCCTGGAAGCCTGTGGCCCCAGAAAGTCTAGCTTTCAAAGTATAATCACAGGTTATTACTATGCGTAGTTGTTTATATGTAAACATCAGTTCCCCCCTGGTAGTTCAGGCCTGCATTTTAAATGGACTGGTTAAACCGGTTCTTTGAACTGAGTGCCAACTGGAAGTCACACTTTATATAAGTGACAATCATCTCTCAACTATGTCTTCAAATGTAAAATCCAAAACTCAATATATCATACCTGTATATATTTACATAAATATTTACAATCTCTACAATGGAGATTTATACATAATCTCCTTATCATCACAACACGGTAAGAGAGATTACGCCTAAACCCCATATGGCAACATGTACAACCAGCCTTTGTGGTTTTTCCCAAATGATTAGTGCCACTGGCTATAGCCGGGAAAACTAATCATTGTATTCAGCTGGCAGGAAAGGATCCCCTTGCTTTACCCTGGCAGAACACAATATCATTGCAAGAGGGATTCCTCCTTCAATAATGACAGTGTTGATGGGGGAATCTAGTTATTTTCTTTCCTTCCACCTGTGAAGAAAGATTCAAGAATATTAAATAATCTATTTCCTGCCTTGGGTAGTGGACAGAAAGAAAACTGCATAATGTATAGCCTGCCGTAGGTATACAGGAATAATTTCAGCTGGCAGTCAGGATGACCAGAAGCCCTGAGGGCAATAAATCTACACTACTAAGGCAGGCCCTACATAAAAAAATCTTCTTTCCTTAAACTAAAGGTTGAAGGAAAGAAAATTGCTCAATTCCCCCATGAACATAGTTAGTGTTGACGGGGGGAATCCCTCCCTTTGAGCTATTTTACTCTGACAGCAGCTATAATCGTCAGCAGTGATCACATGAAAAAAATCCACAAAGCTGGTTGTATGTACACTATGTTGATTGATGGATGGAATTTAGTACAACCATTCTGCCACACATGGATCAAAATTCGGCCAATTCCTGCTGAACCTGACAGATTTCAATCCAAGTATGGCCCGGCTTAAGACAGCTAAACAAAGTCTCAGTAGTGCACAGTCTGCAAAGTGGATCTGTGACTAACAAAAAACATTCAGAAGTCTGCTCCTGCACATCTGACCTAAGCATTTCTTGATTAGAATATCACACGGGGTATAAGGTCAGTGTCATCAGCAACTTTTCCAATCCTTATTAGAAAAATTAAGGAGCTGGGGTATTTTTACATCTGACACAGATTTTTAAGTTTCCTTAACAGCCCCCCTAATGGGGCCCCCTTCCACCACAGGCTCCACAGTAGTCACATGGGCTGCTATTGCTATGTGACTGGCGATAATTTTTCTGGACACAGGGAAATACATCCTTTAGCAATAGATTTCTCTGTGAACTGCAAGCATCAGTAACCACTGGCACATTGGGTGGTAAATGCATCTTAGGTTAGGCTTTTTTTTTCAGCATTCATTTGTATCTTGTACCATGAAACACTAAACAAAGGAGCAATCTTGGGTGCTATAGATAGTGGAATCTGTAGTTGTTTTTCCCAGCGCATTGATTATATAAATGCTTTCCGAATCATTGTGATTTGTGATATACAAAGAAATGGCCTGTTCCAATTATGGTTTACTTAGGGTTTTTTAACAGTTGACATTCATGCTGCTTCTAAATCAAACATGCTGGCTGGGTGTACATGTAAACCCTAACCGGATGATATTTCGTTTGCTTAAGCACTGCACTTTATAAAGAACTGGCATTTTTCTCCTAAAAAAATACAGTACTTGTTTTCACCTTTTTTTCATCCTTTGATGCATGGCAGCACTGTCCTATGGCCTCTTTGCAGCCACTCCATGACTACATACAGTAACTGCTTAAATAGCTTCTGAAGGTGGGTTTCCTGATGATGACAAGAGTTAAGCTGACCATAGCAGGATGAAAATTCTGCTGGTTCAGCAGGAACCAGCCAAATTCCAACTCACCTTTAGCTGTTCCCGCTCGAGAGAAGTCGGTTTAATAATCGTCTTATCTCTAACAAAAATGTTGGAAAATTGTAATTTGATCAGCGCCTGTGGATAATCAACTGATTAGTGTATTCTGACAGCAGAGTAGTCTCCATACAATAGTACAGAGGGGACAATTCCTCCATCTACGTTGCTTGTGTGGATGGGGTAATCTATGTATAGCCAGCCTTAGCCATGCTTGTACAACAAGCCACAGTATGGCCACTAGTAGTCCCCATTAGGAGAGGTGTTTGACAGAGGGACAATGAGGGAGTTAAGAGATAGGGACAGAGTATTGTAACCCTATAATGTAACCCTATAATACTACCTGAACAAGGATCTTCATGGCATGAATATGAGATATTTTAATGAAAGCTGTAGATTTAAAAACATTGTAACTAACATTCAAAATGTCATTACCTTATTAACCCCTTGGTGCTAGCTCCTCCAGGCCCTTTAGGGTTTTCATGTGACCGCCATGATTAGCTGTCACAGCAGTCATCAGGAGCTTTCTGTTAGCCACCAGAAACTGTGCCAGGAGGCACGCAATGTGGTACGCAAATATGCGGGCACTCGCCGCCAAGGCCCACCCCCTGAGAGGAAGCAAATTTGCGGGCTGTTGGCGCTAACAGGTGATTGCTATATGGGGTTTTATTTATTAGGTTTATAATTCTTTAAATAAATTAAAGTCTTTTTTGCACATATTAAAATGCACATTTTGTTGCACAATAACACAATTTATACCCAAAACTTTACATTTGTATTTTTTACAAGACCCTGTAGAATAAAATTGTGGTAGTTGAAATTTGTTATCTCACATAATATATTTGCACTGCTGTTAGAGTGTTAGAGGGGGTGAATCTTGATTATATATAAATAAAGAGTGCTACGCTGCTGTGATATACCAATGTTTGCAATGAAAAATTATATATATGTATACATACAAAAAGTTAATAATAATAATTGTAATAATACTTACAAAAAACTCCAATATTATCCAGTGATCCTAAATAAACACAATAAAAGTCCAGTGCTGAAAAGTCCAAACAACTCTATTAGGTAATAGTGTATTAAAAAAGGTTCAATTGGTGAAATATTCCACTCACTGTGTCTCTTTTATGGGTGTGAATTCCACTATTAGGTATAGCCTTCATCTGTGACATTCTACTTTCAATATGCTACTGGTGTTTAAAACCCAAATCCTAGTGCTGTAAGTGCTTGCTGGATTTTCTCCTGTGCTCCACCAGCTAGTGAAAATATAAGAGTGGCCCTGTACCTGTTGCCTAGACCTATGTTATACGTCTAGAGGCGGCTGTTCAAAAATGTCAGGGGTAATCAGATGTGTAGACTCCTTTAAGGATGGTCACCACTCAGATGCCATTGGTTATCTCCTCTCTTCTTATCCAGTTAATCTCATGGATTTTCCTGTACTAGTCTCTGGACAGAGCTAATAATCTTAAAGAACCTACCATAGTGTAGTATGAAAACCTCCAAAGATTTAATTAAAAATATGTATTGCACTCACATTAAAAACACTTGTAAAATAGCATTCAAATATAGGATCAGGCACAAACTGATTAAAGACTTGTCGTTACTCCTCGTAGCTCACCTGTGACGTCACCTCACTCCTCCCACGCGTATCATCATTAAACACGTGACTCCATCAGGGATATAAAGTGAGGTGCACACAATTTTTTTTTTCCTTTCAAATTTTGTATCTGCATGTTGTGAACAAAATGCCCCTCCAATAACAGAAGCTTAGTAACAAGTGAATGTTTTGTCCTAAAAAATGGTTTCAAAATACACATACAAAAAAACAAAATACCACCCCCTGAAATGAAAGACCAATTTTTTTTAGGGAAGTCTTCCTGCAATTTTAAAAGAAGGAAAGCTATAGATAGGACAGCAGTAAAAAGTGACCACTGACCTCAACTGCAAAATTAAGTAATACAAAAAAACCCTCCAATAAGAACAAAGAAGAGGCAACAGCCATTTGATTCTCCAAAGCGCTAGAATTAAAAACGAAAGTCCTCTGTTCCCTCCTTATTGATTCTTCTAAACTTGCTGAGCATAGTTTAAAGGCAATGCAGTGCCTTAGCTGGGCTAAACTGTACATAAATTGGCTGGGGTCCTAAATCTCAAACCTGCAGGATTCACCTCAAACCCAAACCTCATGCCTATTTATTATTAACCCCCTAAAATCCTTACATTGGTGTATCAAATGCATTTGTATCTTTTGCTGACAATCTGACAATGCTATTATGGCCACAGGCCATATGGCTATTATAACAAAAATACATTCACTTTATAAATGCAGTATATACAGTATTTCAGTACATGAAAAATGCCTTGTGTGTCCAAGGTAGATTGAACAAAACTGTTCAGAGAGATAAAAGAAAGTTGTGCCCTGAAAGATAATATGGTTTTGATAACTGCAGCTTGATAAATTAGCCTGCTGAGTGCTTTTAAATGAAGATGATCTATTAGTGTTGTCGAACATGTGAAATAAGACAAAAAGTTGTTTTCAGGATCATTGACTTAAACATATCAATGGCACTGTTGGACAATTCTTGCTGAGAGTTGAGATGATTTATGTAATGGACTCCAGGTTTCCACAGTAATGCATTAAGTTCTAAAACTATCGAGACTAAGTCATGCTGAGACAAAAGACTCTTCATTCTCAATGTATTCCATTCAGAAATTAAAGATAAGGTTCATCCTTTTTAAACTTCTCAAACTGTTCTCTGTGAAACATATTATCATAATATTTAAATGTCTACAAAGTAAAAGATGTATTTAATGAGCTCTGTGGTATACGGTATATTACATATTCACAAGCGTTTAATTTAATAACATTAGACGTGGGAGAACAAAATGCAATCAAAACACACTGGTTATCAAAAAAGTAAAACCTTTTACTGTGTAGCTGTGTACAAAGATCATTCATGAATCGTTCACAAGTCTGGGGAGCACTCTCTTATGACCCTGGGTAGCTTTAGTCCATTAAATTGAATTTCCAAAACAATGGAATTACTATTTAAATATTGCATGGAACTATTATAAAACCTTTCATCCCACCAGCAGGTGAAGATTTTAGCTCCTTTTTTCATCTTAATATCTATATACAGCCAGTTGAAAACAGTTTGAAAAAAATTAGGAGTGGATGACCTATAAGCAATGGCTTATCCATTATTGTATGGCTAAATGAATGTTCAGTCAACAAAGTGAGACAAAAGCATGCATCAATTGCTGAGCTCTCTCATTAGCACTTTGTGAGTCCTTTATGTGTAAAATATTTGTAAAATATATATTATATAACAGTATTTGTAAAATATATTATATAACAGTTTAAAATGTATAAAAAATTAAAAGTATATTATAGTTCAAACTTTAAGAGTAAGAATAAAAAAAACAACTTTAGGTTTTGTTTTCCTTTTTATTTGTTGTGGAGGATTTCACTAACATTTTTTTATCAGCGCTCGTGCCCAACCATGTGAATGGGGGGCATAAATATTTGTTGAATGTCCACCAGATGGGAGTGGAAGTGAATGTCACACAGCGGTGGTGGTTTGCGATGACTTATGTTGTCTTTCATTCACGGGACTCATAGCTACTTTTGGACGCACTGAACAAACAATACTGCTTTTATTAATTTTTTTTTGGACTGTGCGCTGATCACGATTAATGTTTGGACTTATATATACTTTTTATATTATTGTACAGGACTCCTAATTTAAGAGTACCCTCTTCACATTTTATTAATTAATTAATCATTAATTAATCATATATTAATTCTTTTTTGGGCTGCTGGTGTTTTTCACTTAATTAGGTGTGAGTTTCAATATAGATTTATATTTTGATTAATTGAAAGCAGCGGCATTTATTCATTTATTTATGTTATTTAGGTTTTATTGTATTAGTGTAAGAGATTTATATATTGATATATATATATATATATATATATATATATATATATATATATATATATATATATATATCATCTCCAAGTTGCCTGTCAAAGGCTTCTGAAAAGCAATACACTATAGATATATTTTCAGAGTAGCAGAATTGACAGCCACAAGCGTGAACAAGCCCCCAGTAAATATTTGAATCATTGTGAATTGTGCAATACACTTTATATGCAACTATGCTTATTATATATTTTTTTCTTCCTTTCTGTCCCTCTGAATTTTCCCAGTGATCTTGCCAAATAATTTTTTCATCACATCTTTCTCAGCAGATTGCTGACAACCCGTTTTGGCTTCTGCTGAAATTACCAGAGCTTTTTCACTCATTCCACATCTGTCCATTGGACAGTCTACTGGATATAGCTGAACATAATAAGACATCACTTCCTCCATGACATCAATGAACTGCTAGTCCCTGCCCACCAACAGCAGAGAAAAGAGGATTAAAAAGAACGTTTGTGGCCATTCGACCGTAACAAAAAGCTTTTCGAAAACTTGCATTGGCTAACAGACCTATCTCAGAGTTGTATTTTTTTGGCTGTCAGATTCCTGAGCCTTGACGTCAACTTTTATATTAACCATAATTCCAAACATTTGCAATTTTGTGTTTCAACCTAGATTTTTGGTATATAATCAAGTTATGTTTCTACATTTTGTGTCCAAATAACGTAACTCTCAAATAGTAATTAGGTCTAAACTTAGAAGATGGTGCAATAAGTGTGAGGGAAATGGGGCAACTATTGTATTTGTTGAAGATGGAGTCTACAAGCACATTTATTTATTTCAAATCATTTAAAAATGATTTGTATAAGGACAACCAGGGTCCCTATGACTAATGATGCACCACATTAGAATTTATAATAGCAACTTCATCAACGTTTTGTAAGACCCAGAAATAATAGGAACAGACCCACATAAATCCACATTACCTGACTGAATAAAAGGTATAACAGGTTTTTAAAATTTGTTCAACTAATGCTGAGGATGTGGTTGTCTGACTGTTTAGAGGGCCTCTGTCATTGAATACCTGAGCGACACTTTGTGTAATATCATAATTTAGACACAAGCAGTGCAGAAGAAAAAGTACTGCAGAAAGTTATAATCCCTTCCCCCTACCACCTGAGAAAAATGAAGGCATTTACATGTTTGCACTCTCTATGTAAGTTTTACATGATGTAAAACTGTATTTATTCTCACTGGAACCAGTCTCTAATATTTTGCCACATACTTTTCTTTCTATAGTAACAATATAATTGCTGCTGTCATATTTAATGTAATAACAAAATTGAAGGGTAATAATTAGAACTGCCATAGCTTACACTGACTGAATCTACATTCATTAATTGCTTTTGTGATGTAGTTTGTGCTGGAAAAAAATTGGGAATTTTAAGAAACTTAAATTACAAGAATACTCATTTTGTTTTGCTAATATACCATTGATTTTAGCATGTTTACTTTGATTTGCACATTTTATAAAAACATATTTTAAGTAAAGATGCGGAACCACTAGGTGGGTTGAAGAATATCCACACTGTATGTTAGATGATACTTTTTTACATTGTCATTCAGTCGCTACACAGCAGAAAAAGCCATTTGTACATTGAACTGAAAAAGTTTTGTTTATTGACACTCCTGCAGCTTCTTAGTGAGTTGCTCATAGACATTCACTGAGGCAGAACTAATCAGACTGAAGCAAAGAGCTATGTGCAGATAAGGCAACAAATATATACAGTATATATATATATATATATAATATATATAACTGTATATATATATATATATATATATATATATATATATATATATATATATATATATATACTGTGTATTTATTTTTAAAAACGTTTAAAGAGAACCTTTAAAAAAAAAAACACCTACTGCAACTGTGCGACTGTGGAGTGTGAGCAATATATCCACGCTGAAGAATTCAAGAATAAGATTTTCTCAGAAGGCAATCTTGTTTATCAAGGCTTACATTTGCTCTGGTCTTTACTGGAGAGTGCTTGCACACATGCACAAGAAGTAAAGTGTGTGTTGTGGAAAAAGGTGTTACTGCTGCTTCAGTAGTGCTTTGGGTACTTCAAAATGATTGGGGATTTTTCTTTTTTTTGTAATAGTTCTCCTTTTGGCTGTTTGGTTTTAATGTATATAGCTAAAAAGTTATGGTAAAATGGACCTCCATTTATTCAAGGAAATGGTTCCCTAATGTATATAGTGTATGTATATGTATGTATATATATACTGTTTGTGTACAGTATCTCACAAAAGTGAGTACACCCCTCACATTTGTGTAAATATATTATTATATCTGAAGAAATGACACTTTTCTACAATGTAAAGTAGAGAGTGTACAGCTTGTATAACAGTGTCAATTTGCAGTCCCGTCAAAACAAATTAAAACTCAACACTTAGCCATTATTATTACTGCTGGCAAAAAAAAGTGAGTACACCCCTAAGACAAAATGTCCAAATTGGGCCCAATTAGCCATTTTCCCTCCCCGGTGTCATGTGACTCATTAGTGTTACAAGGTCTGAAGTGTGAATGGGGAGCAGGTGTGTTGAATTTGGTGCTATCGCTCTCACTCACTCATACTGGTCACTGGGAGTTCAACATGGCACCTCATGGCAAATAACTCTCTGAGGATCTGAAAAAAAGAATTGTTGCTCTACATAAAGATGTCCTAGGCTATAAGAAGATTGCCAAGACCCTGAAACTGAGCTGCTGCACAGTGGCCAAGATCATACAGCCATTTAACAGGATAGCTTCCACTCAGAACAGGCCTCACCATGGTCGACCAAAGTAGTTGAGTGCACATGCTCACCGTCATATCCAGAGGTTGTCTTTGGGAAATAGACGTATGAGGTTGAAGGGGTGGGGGGTCAGTCTGTCAGTGCTCAGACCATACGCCGCACACTGCTTCAAATTGGTCTGCATGGCTGTCATCCCAGAAGGAAGCCTCTTCTAAAGATGATGCACAAGAAAGCCTGCAAACAGTTTGCTGAAGACAAGCAGACTAAGGACATGGATTACTGGAACCATGTCCTGTGGTCTGATGAGACCAAGATAAACTTATTTGGTTCAGATGGTGTCAAGCGTGTGTGGCAACAACCAGGTGAGGAGTAAAATGACAAGTTTGTCTTGCCTACAGTTAAGCATTGTGGTGGGATTGTCATGGTCTGGGTTTGCATGAGTACTGTGTCATACTGAAGCAGAGCATGATCCCCTCCCTTCAGAGACTGGGCTGCAGGGCAGTATTCCAACATGATAACGACCGTAAACACACCTCCAAGATGACCACTGTCTTGCTAAAGAAGCTGAGGGTAAAGGTGATGGACTGGCCAATGTCTCCAAACCTAAACCCTATTGAACATCTGTAGGGCATCCTCAAACCGAAGGTGGAGGAGCGCAAGGTCTCTAACATCCACCAGCTCTGTGATTTCGTCATGAAGGAGTGGAAAAGGTCCTCAGTGGCAACGCAACCTGTGAAGCTCTGGTGAACTCCATGCCCAAGAGGGTTAAGGCAGTGCTGGAAATTAATGGTGGCCACAAAAAATATTGACACTTTGGGCCCAAATTGGACATTTTCACTTAGGGGTGTACTACTTTTGTTGCCAGCTGTTTAGACATTAATGGCTGTGTGTTGAGTTATTTTGAGGGGACAGCAAATGTATACTGTTATACAAGCTGTACACTCACTACTTTACATTGTAGCAAAGTGTCATTTCTTTAGTGTTGTCACATGAAAAGTTATAATAAAATATTTACAAAAAATGTGAGGGGTGTACTCACTTTTGTGAGATGCTGTATAATAAATGTTTCTGTGTTAATAAAATTTCCAGGATCCTCCTAATGAATCATTTTTAATTGCATATGCTGGCAACAAGGTAAAACATTTTTGGATCACATGTACATTCAAGAAATTACATTTGTTTTCCTCAGTTCAGATATTCAGCAACAATACAACTTAATGGTGCCCTAGGAATTTATTAAATGATTTTTGGTTCTTAAGAAAACTGCCTAATGGAAATTCTACAAATGCCAGACTTTGTTATGCCTTTGGGGGGATAATGTTCCAAGATCAACATTAAAACAGCAGCACAATCATCTATTAGGGTCTAAAATGTGCCTTTCTAGAATAAAAATAACTTAGCTTGTAAAACTTGTTGTATTTGCAGTTACAGTGACAGATATATTTTATGTTCTCTTTTACAGTCTTACCCTGGACATAGCCTAGAGAATGAAGATTTTAACATTCCACCTATTACACCACCATCACTGCCAGAGCATTCACTGGTGTCATTGTCAGAGGCTGAGTCAGGATACCATTCGCTATGTCATCCCATGAACCAGAATGGCCTGCTTCAATTTCATCCTCAAAATATGGATCTGCCAGCAATTACAGTATCAAACATGCTGGGTCAGGATGGGTCTTTAATTTCAAACTCCCTTTCAGTGGTAAGATAATCTGTTTCTGTTTTGATGGTTTATGTGTTAGGAACAAAATATGTCAGACATTGTAAAGGTTGTTCCCATTGCTGATTTATGATTCTCAAATATGTGCCGTTTTTCAGGACTGTCATATATGAATTTCAAGAATTAGAGTTTTGTGATTACCTTTAATACTCCAAATAAAAGCCAATGTCCTATTTAGTTTTCATAGTGAATATGTAAATAACAGAACCATTCTTTCTTTTGCCCTTTATGTACCTCCTCCACCCAGGTTGTGTTTTTTTTTTTTTAGAATGGTTTATGAAATACTTTAAACATAATCTAACTTCAGGTTGCCCCCACCACCACCCACATTCTCTACCTGTTACTTTTGATGCACCCTGAAATTTTCCTTCCTTGACATCATGTGTCCCCTTCTGCCGCTTCCTCCAGCAATAGGCAGTCCTGAATGCTGCAGGTCTTTGGGCACATTAGAAGAGGATAAATTGTTCTGGCTATCACTTTGCCCATAATGACTTGATAAAAATAATGTTTTTAGCAATAAACATACAGTCCACATTATAAATAATGCTACCAAAATGTGTGCTGATAATTGCCTCCAGCATTGTTCCTGTTTCTTCTTGCTGGAGGCTGCCATTTTGCTGAAGCCCAGAGCCCCTAAGCATCAGTAAATATTTTGGCTATCAGCAGATTGGCTTCTACAAATTCGGCACAGTGCCTAAAGAGAGCAACTTAGCATGTCCAGAGCAGGATGAGACTAACAGTATAGGCACCTATTTTTGACTTTTAAATAGCTATACCAGCCTTTTTCAACCAGGGTGCCTTGAGGTTTCTTTAGGGGGGCCTTGGCAAAATGCCCAAAAATTACATACAATCTGGTGTGTGGATAAAGCTGCCCTTTGTTACACAAAATCAGAGGTTTTTATTGTGCACCATTATAACCTTCTAGCCGCCGGCGTCCTAATGAGCAGTGGCATCACCAGTTAATAAGGAGGATGTCAGTCACCTGCATAGCAACCTTGTTTGACCCCCCCCCCCCCTGCCCTTCTTTATCAGCATTTGAGGGAACCTTAGCTAAGTGATTGGGAAAGCTGAAGGAGAAGAGAAACATTGGAATACTAGTTAGTACAAGTTTGCAAAAGTGTATTTGGTTTTGAAGAATAAATAAACTCTAACATTGGGTGTCCTACTTGTGTGGATGTTGCTGTGTTATGCAAAACTATTAGAATAGTTTTTACACTTTAAAATGGGGTGCCTCGAGACTGTCCATAATATTGAAAAGGTGCCTTGACTGAAAAAAAGTTGAGAAACATTGAGCTTTACCTGCCAAAGGTGCCAGCCTGAAGTGATCTGACAGGACTTAATTTTCTGAATAACATTCCACTTTAGCATAGAAGAGGACCATTACTCTGGATTGCAGAGCTTTGATTCTTCAAGGGACAGTGCTGGGGTTTAGGGTAAGTATTGAAGTATGAGCTCCTTTTTTTTCTCATTTTATGTAGACATGTAATAAGCAGGGGTCAGATTTTAAATCTGGCAGACCAGGGGAAAAATCATATTAGTGGGCCTTCCATAAACTTTGAGGGAAATTGATAGCTAATTACATAAAGTAATAGATATTTTGTATGCATATAAGAAAATTAAGATATGAGAACATTTTAAAACAGGATAGTTTCCCTTCAAGAGATTGATTATTTTGGCTTTATTTGGGGTTTTAGGTGAGCTGACCTTGTAAAATATTTGCCTTTAGGATTAGAGATAACAATAATGCTATTCAAAGGCCAAAGTTGGTGTTAAATTTTAGTCTTTATTGTTTTATTGAGAAGATGGTATCGTGTAGTATATTTGAAAGAGAAATATTCTCTCTTAAAAGTATTTGCTTTCTAGTTTGTACTGAAAAAAACAGAAGGCCATTGGTGATTCTATAGATTATTTTTAATTACTATAAAACCTAATGTTGGGCTTCCAGCTTAACCACTTGCCGACTGCCTAACGGCAGTCAGCCCCTCGCAGGCAAACTGATGTAGGGCTACGTCGCTTGCTTGTGAGGGTCTAGGGAGCGAGCGCGCGCCCCCGGAGGCACGCTCCCGCGTGGTCACGGACCCCCCCGCGCGTGTGACCGGCGGACCCGATGTCCGCCGGCCACTCTGCGATCGGCGGGGGAGAGGGAGAAAGTCAGGCGGCTTGTGTAAACAAGCTGCCTGTCATTCTCCCCTGTGTATGCAGGATGATCATACGGTTCTACTATGTAGAACCGTTGATCACTCTCCATACATCTGAAGCCACAGCCAATCACAGTAGAAAGCACGCCCCTAGGGACACACACAGCCCCTCCCTTTCAAATAAAGTTAACCCCTTCACTACCAGTGTATTTTTACAGTAACAGTGCATATGTATAGCACTGATTACTGTAGAAATGTCACTGGTAACCCCAAAAGTCTCAAAAATGTCAGTCAAGGGTCCGATCTGTCCGCCGCAATGTCGCAGTACCGCAAAAAAAATCGCAGATCGCCGCTATTACGCGTTAAAAAAAACAACAAAAGTGACAAAAATCTTTCCCTTTGTTAGTAAACGCGATAACTTTTGCGCAAACCAATCAAAATACGCTTTTTGCGATTTTTTTTTACCAAACATAGGTAGCATAAAACAAATTGGTCGAAAATGTTAAAAAATTTTGATTTTTACATTTTTTGGGGGGGGGAATTTCATATAAAAAAATGTGAAAAATATTGCTATTTTTGCTAAATTTACGCTCTTTTTTTGTTTATAGCGCGTGATCAAAATATTGCACAGGTGATCAAATACCACCAAAAGAAAGCTCTGTTTGTGGTAAAAAAAGGACGCCAAATTCGTTTAGATACAGCATCGCACGACCGCGCAATTGTCCGTTAAAGTCAAAGTCACGCAGTGCGGAATCGCAAAATACCCCCTGGTCAGGAAGGGGGTAAAATCTTCCGGGGCTTAAGTGGTTAAGCGATCTTAAGGCATGTGCTAGTTTGGTCTTAATTATAAAGTAGACCTACTATATAGCTAATTGAGATTGAGCATCTCAAAAAAACTACCCATACCTAACTCTAAAACCTTTAGCCTTATAATGGAAAATTTGCCAGGCTGACAGATGGTTACTATAAATGTATATTTTAAATAATAGGTAAACCCAAGAAAAACTCTGCAAAGGAGAGATTTATTAAAACTGGAGAGTGCAAAATCTGGTGCAGCTTTGCATAGAAACCAATCAGCTTCCAGGTTTTATTGGCAAAGTTTAATTGAACAAGCTGCAGTTAGATGATTAGCTATTATGCACAGCTGCATTAAGTTCTACGTGCTCCGGTTTTAGTAAGTGTCCACCACTGAAGCTTACTGGCTCTCATATATGGTGGCTGCATTGGAACATTTCAGCCAATACAAAAATATGTGTTAATCTTGCCAAAAATGCAGTGCCTTTGGCATTTCCTGTAAGCTAAACTACTAGCATAAAACAATGTTATGTTACTTCTGGTAACCCCCCCCCCCCATATACCATGTAATGGGGATGAAACAAGGCAGACATTTTTGAAGTCCAGCCTGAATGACAACCATGGTGTTCCCTACATAGTTACAATGGAGGAGTGAGCAAAGCCACCCAGGGAAAGAAAATATGTTAGTCGTGGGGCTACCAGGTAAAAAATAAAGGAAAAAAGCCAGGGGGGGGTAAAAACGATTGCAGTGACCTCATCTAAAAATAGGTAAACTGCAAAGTATTAGATTTTTTTTGAGTTTAGGTGTGTTTTAAGTACCATAAAGGTACTTGGTTGGCTGTTTAGATTTTGATTAAATTTATTTTAAATGATCACCTTGTAAAACTACCCATTTCGTTTAAAATAGAAATAAAAATGCAAAACATTTTTGTATACATATAAACATTTGTTTCACCCTATGTGCATCACCATCTTATAATCTTTTGATTGTATTTGTTTTATTTAAAATAAAGCTTTTTGGGGAAAAAAAACAAAACATTATAAATACATTTTTTTCCCTTTTTTATAAGTGATCACATTCCCTCTCTTCTCAGCTACATAAGAGCTGGGGGAGGAGAAGCAGCAAGACACTGAGCTTCCCAATGAATGGCTGTGCAGCGGGCGCGTGTCAGGACAAGTCTGAGTATTTGAGGAGAGCACACTGAGTTCCCGGCAAAGCTGTAGAGCTGACCATGGTGTGCTCTACAGCTAGGTGTGGTCAGTTTTTAATAGGAAAGCAGAGGTACTGACAGGAATACCAGGGATTTCACACAAAGGAAGCAATACAAAGAGAACAGAATACATTTTTCTTACAAGTGCATGATACAGCAGGCATATATCAGGAATATGAAACGTTGGGGTTACAAACCCTTTATTTAACCCACCGATTTAACTGTTTCACAAAACAGTTACATTTAAGGCATACTTTGAATGATAACTGTTATAGTTTCTCATGTGCTTATGTTAGCCTTCTATAAAGCCATAACATGGTTGGTGTTATAGCTGATTACATGTGCACCACCATGGCAAATGCAGATCAAACAGAGGCGAAGATGGCGGCTTCCTTGGCTGTAAAGAACAAGAGAGTTTTATTTCCACTTTGAACTTCCTCATCAGACCATACTGAGTTTTATGTGAACCTAACTAAAACATACAGTATATCCTATGTTCCTTATCTTGACAAATTTTTAGAATAACTGCGTTCCTACATTGTAACAAATCAAGCCAGAACAAGCTGATAATGTGTTTTACAATGGTGGTCTGCAGAATAATTTATTGTTTTAAGTACATAATAAAAGTAGCAAAATTTTCCCCTCTGCTTTCTTATGTTGTTAAGAAAAAGACATACCGTTACTACATGGTAAAAATAGAATAGAAAACAAATAAGAAAAGCAAATAGACAACAAACAAAGGGCTGAAATAGATGTTTTAATTGCTGCATTTCTGCACTGACAGAGCCAATTCTCTTTGTATTCAAACATCACTGCTTTGACAACCCACACATACATATGTTTTGTGCTGTGCCTATGGAAGGAAAGCATTTTTTTTCCTAGGGTCTACTGGGAATGCTGTAAATCAGCAAATGGAGATACATTAAAGCTGCATGAATTTCTAATACAGTATGTTGCTATTACAGAAAAAAAGAATCAGTCGCATATTGAATAATGCAGCTTTCAAAGCTCAGCAGAAAATTTGATTACAAACAATTTGATTACGGGTTTCTGAAGAAATATTTCCAAAATATTGTGGCATTTTTGCTCTCGTAATGCATAAAACATAACAGCAGACCCGTCTGCAAGTTCTTTTAGGACAGTAAAGAATAGATGATGTCAACTCTAATTACTTCAGTATCAAATAAGGCAAGCATTAGTCTGAAATGAAATGGATGTCACATTGTGTAAAAAGAAATGCTTTTAGACAATGTGACAGGGGATAAAGGCAATGAATAATTAGATATTCTTTGCACAATTTATCATAGCTTTATCAGTCGCGCCTTTTATTTAAAAAATTATTCCATTTTATTCAATAACTTAGTACAAAATATCTGATATGACATCCGAAACACAAATTGTAATTCTTCAGGTTTTCTATGTCTTGGGCAACTCCCTTAATTTGTCATTCCTAGTGTTTACAGTAGTTAGAGCCTAACATTTTTTGACTTATCAGTTTTGTTTAAAGCCTTTAAAATGTGTTTTTTATGTTGCCTAAAATATTATGTGGTATTCTCACAGCCTCTAATAGAAAATAACATTTGCTGGAATAAATAATACAATCTACTAGTAATGTGATCAAATTCCAGATCCTGAGAAGGAAAATTTTTTTATTCTCAAAAGGTAAAAGTCATGTTGTTGTAAAGGGATCATTTGGTTTTGACAGTTCAGTCAACAAGAAACTGTTATCTGTAAATTTAGGTTTGACGCTGTAGGTTTTCCTGGCAAAGATGTGAGCAAGTGAATAGTGCCTGTATTACTAGATTACTCCATCATTGGTAAATTGTTTTTCTCCTTACACTCTGGGATATGGACAGAAGATTTGTTAAAATATAAAGACTAATATTGTTCTAAAGATTGATCAGGTGAGTAGGTTTCCACTGTGCTCAACCAGTGCCTCGGCCAAAAAAATGCATAGTATGCCTGTTGATACACCAACCACCACCACAAAATAAGGTTGATCCTACATGTCACATTACAAACACTCATAAATGTACTTGGTTTCTTGGTCAAGGGCACCATCTTCAGAATATGTACAGAAAGTGAGGCCCTTGAGCACAAACACATTGACCAGTCAAATATAAGAGACATTTGTACTGTAGGGGTTGATTTAATATAGGCAAAAAGACTGTTCACTTTGCAAATGAAGTTGAACTATGCAAACAAATTTTCCCTAGAGCTTAATGTAAAAGGTCAAGCGTTGAAAGCATTTTTTTTTCTTGCACATGATTAGGTATTTTTTTGAAAAAAGTGAAATTTCACCACATTCACTAAGCACTGGGGAAAATAGCCTTTCAAAGTGCAACTTAACTTGCAAAGTGAACAGCCTAAATCATCTTTAGTAAAGCAACTCCTTAAGCTTGGTAGACACCATCAGTTTTTTTTTTTTTTTTCATTCAACCCTGCAGGGCGAATGAAAAAAAATGAAGAACTAGGTAGGAGATCCTGTACTAACAATCTGATGTTGGTACAGTGATCTCCCCACTGAGCTATTGTGTTTTGACAAGGGGACGGCCCTTTTCCAGAACACTCCGGTCAGCTCTCTCAGCCATTGGCTCCTTCATGCCCCTTCAACAGACTGGCTGCTGTATACACAAGTGCTGAATGTCAATCAGTTTCTTTTGAGCCGGCCGATACCGTCCAATATATATTCGGCCTGTATGTAGGGCCCAGCGCAAGTCTTATCAGAGAGTGATCAACCAACAAAGGTGAAGAATAAGATGATTATATAAGTCCAAGTAAACAAAGTGTTAAAGTTCTACAGGCCTGTTCCTTATACTTATAATAGTACAATCTAGAAAAAAATAAATAAAACATATTGAAGATATAATATACTTATAGAGCAATATTATTTGTAGTTCACAGAGTGCACAGGATCTTTCCCTTTCAAAATAAACTGACTTTGTAAGCCCTTTGAAGTTATGGAAGGCTTCTTTGAATGCATCTTCTAACAGAAGGCCATGTGCCACTTCCAAAGGGTATCTAGCTTATTTTTTAACTTGGTGAAAAGGCAGTGATGTTTGATAACCTGTACCAATTAAATAGGTTTTATTATTTTGCCTGTTTCAGCTACTGGTTAATTTTAATTGGTTGTGGCTGCTAACATTCATTTTTTTTGCACTTATACATTTTTTATTAAGGGTTTGAGATAAGTCTGTACAACAAAAGTATACATTATAATCATGTAATTTAACAATGTAGGAAAAAGTAGGGTTCTTACATCATTTTTAATACAAATATATAACAATCACGATCTCTTATCCCAATTTATCTGCAGTACCCTATTTCTATTCCTATACAGCTAACTTGTCTTCATGATAAAGCTACACATAGTACAGTCTCTTCCCACCCCAATTTTCCTTCTTTTATACCTACATAAACAACCCTCAAAACCAAAAAAAAAAAACCAGAGGGGAAGAAAAGAGGAGAAAGGGAAAAAAAGAAAAAGGGGGGGGGGATATTGATACCTTCCATTTCCTGGCGGGCAAATGTTACCTCTACCCAAAGAAAAATACTCAACGCTTACATCATACTTCCATTCAATTTATCAATCTAGTAGTGCTATACCTTCTCTTGATAAGATAAATAGATTCCATGCTCCCCACGTCTCTATATATTTTTCCCTCTTATGTTGAGCTGTCATTACTAAATCCTCCATTTTGTTTATTTCCTCTATTTTCCGAACCCAACCTGCTATTGTTGGAGATGTTTTTTTTTTCCAGTTAAGGGGTATACAAAGTCTGGCCGCATTTGCAAGATGACATTCGATTCTCTATATTTCCTCATTGATGAGTTATTTAGTTGTAGAAGAAAAAAAGCCGGATCTTCCGGAATCTCAACTTCTGTAAACTTTTGCATGATCACTCTAACCTTTTTCCAAAAGTCCGTCAATTTGGGGCAAGACCAAAAAATATGGATTAACGTGCCCTCTTCTACCGAGCAGCGCCAGCATCGATCCAAGTTATTAATCAAGATTTTGTATAATTTATATGGAGTGTAATACCACCTTGTCAATATTTTAAAATTTGTTTCTTGATATTTAGTACATATAGAGGATTTATGGACAAGGTTGATCATACTCTGACGCTGCTCCGGTAAGAAGGCACGAGACAACTCCCTCTCCCATTTGTCAAAATAAGATAATTGATATTGCCTTGTATTTATCAGATCATATATTTTGGATATAACGTGATAAATATTTCCTGTATCTGAGCAGTATCTTTCAAAGGTTGTCAATTGACGGTTATAATTCTGACGGTTAGGGATTGAGTGAAGAAAATGTGATAATTGAAGTGCGTTCCAGAAGGGAAGTCTAAAAACATCCATCTCATTCATTAATGTCTCCAGGGAAGGCCATTTATTTTCCCTTAAGAAATGTACGGCTTGGAAATGACCTGTCATAGTGAGAGATCTAAAAGATTGTGCCTCCATGCCTATGGGAAATTTTGGGTTCCCCAAAATTGGGAGTAATGGCGAATCATATGTAGATAAAGAATTCTGGAAGCATAGTTGTGAGCAAATTTATAACGTCGTACCAATTAACTGATGTGATTTCAACTCTGTTGGTAATTCATCGTAGCACCATAGTGCTCTATTAAGTGGAATAAGTGTATATGCCTGCTCAATTTGTACCCAGAGCTTAGAGTCTCCATGACGACACCAATCAATTTGTCTTTGAAGGTGTAAAGCTTAAAAATATTTACGCATATCTGGTAAATACGCTCCTCCCGATCTTTTAGACAGCGTTAGTAACTGTCTTGAGAGACAGGGTTTCTTATTTGCCCAAACAAATTTGATAAATATTGAATTTATTTGTTTGAAATAATAAGCTGGGACCTTAATGGGTAGTGTTTGAAAAAGGCATAAAAATCTAGGTAGTATAGTCATCTTTAGCAAATTACACCTACCAAACCATGTATGTAAACCTGTGTTCCATTTCTCCAACTGAAGGTTGGTTTTGGTTAAAAGAGGGATAAAATTAAGTTCAAAAACTTGAGAAGGATTAACCGGTATAATAGTACCTAAATATCCTTTTTTTTTTTACCTAAATATCTTAATGCCCTATTTGTCCATTTGAATTTAAAGTTCTGTTTTAAATTCTGTAAAGTTCTACTAGGTAAGTTTATTCCCATGGCTTCTGATTTGTTAAAGTTTATCTTCAAGTTGGAGATGGTACCATACTGTTCAAATTCTCTGATAAGGTTTGGTAGTGAAATCAATGGGTTAGCGATTGAAAAAAGAAGATCATCTGCAAAGGCAGACATTTCATATTGTTTCTTCCCCACTGGGATGCCCTCAACATCTTCATTTTGTCTTATTTTACATAAAAATTGTTCCAGGGAAAGAGCAAAGAGTATAAAGTATCAGAAAGTGAATAAAGTTGGAAAGGTATCTTGTTTGTACTTTGGTGCATATACAGTTGCTAAAGTCACTCTCACCCCTCCTAATGAACCCTTTACAAAGGCATATCGTCCCTCAGGATCCAGTTGCGTTTCCTGTAGAGTCTATGGGATTCTAATGGAAATACGTATGGAGACACCCTTCGACTTGGACTCTGTATTAGTCAAATGGTATCCCCATGGATAGTTTTTATTCCTCAGTATGGGTAGTTTACTTTCCTTAAAGTGTGTCTCTTGAATTAATGCTACGTCTATCAGAGAGCGTTTTAAATCATTTAATAACATACGTCTTTTTTCGGGAGTATTAAGGCCTCTTGAATTTAATGTCATTACTTTTATATTTGCCATATTGTCATGCCAGGAAATGGAAAGAGAAAGGAAGGGGAAGGGAAGAAAAGAGGGAAATTAAAAAAAAAAAAAAAACACAGAACCAATCCCACCCACCCAAAACTGCTAAATGAACTACTTGTTATTTGTACGCACACCCTCAAACCTAAAGGCTTGTGCGTAGTCCTATGTAGGTTCGTGGTTGGGCAGGGCCTCAAAGTGAGGTCCCGACTCTTTCCCCACCCCCAAACCCCCCCGGACTCTTTATACTCTAATATTTTATAATCAGCAGAAAGCCATTCTTCTATTTTTATCTCTCTTCCCTCTCAGGGAGCAGCCCTCTATATCCTTTGAGCATCCTTAACACATTTTTAATACTAGTAACATAAAAAAAAAAAGAAAGTGAAAGAAGGGAATCTCCTGGTTTCCTATCTGGATAGTACAACTAATTTTATAGTGCTCAAAAAAAAAAAGTGATAAAAAGTGAAAAAAAAAGGGGGGGAATTCCTCCATCACCTATTTAGCGTGTGTAAATAGTTTTATAGTGTCAAAAATATATATATATATATATATATATATATAAACCCAATGTTTATAAATCTTGTACATTGTACATTGTTTAGTGCCAGTTCACATTCTTGCGGCTGCGGCGATCGCATGTAATATCGGAGCGCACTGCTCCTTCATTACATGCGATCGGCTGTGCGGTGCGAATTTAGCCACACACTTTGTATGGCTAAATTCGCACTGCACCCGCACCAAAGTCGCACAGGACCCTTTTTTTCAGCCGCATCAGGATCGGATCGCACAGTGGTTCACACTTATGCGATCTGATCCTGTGTGAACTGTAAAGATCGCACTGCGATATGCGATTAAACTGGGGGTGTCGTTAACATTTCATTGACACCCCCAGCGTATCGCATATGGCAGTGTGAACTGCCAGGGGTGCGTTTGCGATGCGGGAACAAGCTGCGAATTCGCAGCCTTCCCGCATCGCATAAGTGTGACCCGGCACTTATACTCCAAAAAAAAAACCCAAACCCTAAGGCTGCATTCACATGTCAGCTTATAATCGCGGGCAGAACCGCCGCGGTTCCGCCCGCGATTCGGAGATTTATTGCAAATCGCGGGACGCCTAGCGTTGCCCGTTGATTTGCAATAGCCCCCCAAACGCCGAGCGATGTTGCCGCGATTTACGCCCGCCGAATCGCGGCAACATCGCGCAAACAAAATCGCGGGACGCAATACGCTCCAAAAAAGTACAAGAGCTTCTTTGGAGCGTATTGCGTCCCGCGATTTTGTTTGCGCGATGTTGCCGCGATTCGGCGGGCGTAAATCGCGGCAACATCGCTCGGCGTTTGGGGGGCTATTGCAAATCAACGGGCAACGCTAGGCGTCCCGCGATTTGCAATAAATCTCCGAATCGCGGGCGGAACCGCGGCGGTTCTGCCCGCGATTATAAGCTGACATGTGAATGCAGCCTAAGTGTCAATTCTAAAATTATATATCTTAAGCAGTGAAAAAAAAAAAAACATCAAAAACGTGACTATAGTGGAAAAAAGAAAAAAAAAGGGGGGGGGGGCTCCAAAAATATGAGTACAAAGAGGGAGGAAACCCCTTTTTTTCTTTATGTAGCTTGTGTAATGAAAAAAAAATTAAATATTAAAAACAAATAATAAGAAAGGAGGGGGATCAAAAGTAATATTTTAACACCATCCTCATAATATGTAAATAAATCTAAACACATGCCTACCATATATACATGTTTATAAATCTTGCACATTGTTTATACTCAAAAAAAAAAAAAAACCTGACCCTAAGCACCCCAAGTGTCAATTCTAAATTTATATATCTTAAACAGTGAAATAAAAAAAAATCATGAAAAACGTGACTGTAGTGGAGAAAAAAAAAAATAAATAAATAAAAAGCTCCAAAAATATGAGTACACAGAGGGAGGAAACCCCTTTTTTTATGTAGCATATTATATTACGTAGCATAATTGAAATTTATGAGGGGTAATATGTTATTTGACTTCTCTTCCTACAATATGTAGGTAACCAAATCTATAGATAAACCTCCTCTTCTCCATCTTTCTCAAAAAAAAAAAAAACAACAAGAAAAAACCTACCACAGCAAAAAAAAAAAAAAAAAAAAACACCAGGTGTCCACCTCACAAAGTGAAGGAAGGGAACCTCTTGTTTCTCTATATATCTTATGTATACAATTCCCAAGTATACAAAAAAAAATTCCTTTTTCCCTTCCTTTAGTGCCATAGTGCCAAAAAAGAATCAGAGAAGGGAACCTCTTATTTCCCTCCATATCCTGTGTTTGCCATTCTAAAGTATGTGAGAAAAAAAAAAAATAATAATAATTTAATTAAAATGTATATTATCCTCTTTATCATAATACATAGATAATGCATAGATAAACCTCAATGGATGTCTTCCCGTGTTTGCTTATTTGTGAATAGTATTAATACACAAACATTAAGCCTTAAACATTAAGTGCCGGTTCACACCCGTGCGATGCGGGAACGCCGCGAATATGCATCTTGCTCCCGCATCGCATCCGCACCTCTGGCAGCTCACACTGCCATATGCGATACGCAGGGGGCGTCAATTAAAAGTTAAACGACACCCCCAGTTGCGATCGCACAACGCAGTGCGATTCGCAAGTTCGCACAGAATCGGATCGCACCAGTCTGAACCACCATGCGATCTGACTCTACTACGGCTCAAAAAAAAAAAAAAAGAGGCCTCGTGTGCGTGTTTGTTGCGGATGCGGCGCGAGTTCAGCCACACAAAGTGTATGGCCGAACCCGCACCGCACATGAGATCGCATGCAATTAGGAGCAGTGCGCTCCGAACCACATGCGACCTTCCCAAACCGCACAAGTGCGAACCGACACCAAACCTCCAATTGTTTGTGTTACTCCCTAAAAAAAAAGGAAATCTTTTGTGAGAAAACGTCCATCGTTTCGGAATCCTCATCCTTTTCGTCCATTTCCCTTCTCTCTCTCCCCTTGGAAAATAAAAAGACAAAAAAAAGAAAAAGGGGTGGTAGCCCAACTCAGAAGACTACACCTAATCTTAGGGCGTCTCCCCCAAAGTTCCTCAGTGCCAATCATTAACCCCTTAAAGAAAAAAAAGACACCCAAGGGAAAAAAAATATATATATATATATATATGTATGCTCCGTCTTTTAGCTGGTGGTGTCTCTTCCCATACACCAGATTTACAGTTTAGCTTTGGCTTCTCGTATTTCTAGAGGGTCTTGTCTTTTCTTGATCAGTTTGTCTCAGATATTGGGGTAGAATTGCTAACCAATTGGGAATATGGTTTTCTTCTGTACCCAGAAAAACAAATAAGCCTGGGAGATCTGTTACAGAACGTAAGTTATAAAACAAAGCATTCTTGCAGAATGTGACCGTAAGGGGAAAACCCCATCGATAGGTATAGCCCAGCTTTTTGGCACATTCTAAAACAGGGCGTAGTAAGGCCCTCCGCGTCAACGTGGCTCTGGAAATATCCGGGAATATTTTGATATTAGCCCCCTTATGCTCAATTGTCCCTATAGACAATGCTTTCCTTAATATCTCCTCCTTTTGTGAAAAATAATGAACACGACATATAACATCTCGGGGTCTTTCAGGGTTTGGCGTTTTGTGGCCTGGGGCTCTATGGACTCTATCCAGTGTCACAGGAGAGGTATAATTTGGGCCCAAAATTTTGGTAAAGATCTCTCCTGTCACCTCCTGGAGAGAGTCCCTTTCCTCCATCTCCGGTAACCCCTTCAGTCTAATGTTATTCCGGCGACTCCAGTTTTCAATATCCTCCACGTGTAGTTGCATAGAGGACAGCATTTCTGTGGACTCTTCTTTATATTTTTCTAGACTTTTCACTCTGCTGGATAACTCTGAGACTATTTTCTCTCCTGTAGTCACCTTATCTGCTAAGGCTCCTAAATCCTTACATACAGCTTGCATGTCCCTTTTATGGGATTCCTCTAGTCTCAGTATCAGATTTTCTATTTCATTTTTAGTTGGTAATGCCTGTATTAGCACTCTGATATCTGTGTCCATACCCGTACTCCCCACTACACATCCCTCTGAAGGTTTAGTATGAACCTCCACTCTCACCTTAGGTTCAAACAAAGCCACCGTCGGTTCAGTGTCTGTTCGATCTGCCCCTCCTGCATCCGTATGAGTCGGCATCTCAGGCTCCGCTTGGATAACTTGCGTGCAGGTAAAATATTGCTTTATCTCCTCCGCGGGCTTCGCTATATGGGAGCGGGATCGAGTACGGGTATGTCTGGTTGCACCATAGGTTTTTGCTTCTTTCTAGCTGGCATGCCTCATTGCATCGCTGAATCCGTCCGGGTCAGGGAGGGAGCAGCTGGGAGCTCATGCAGAGCACATCCTCACTCCACCATGTTCCAACCACGCCCCAGCCCCCACGTTAAGAGGATTTTACTAACATTCAGATTTTTAGTTCAAAAGCACCAGAAGAACAAATGGTTGAATTTGGAAATCAGTGTTTGAAAACCATTTATAAGTGTAAAAAAAGTGAAATGTTTGAGCAAACTTAGTGTATACTTTATTTCACAAAGTTAGGCAAAAAATAGCAGATGGATAGTAACTGTAAGGGCACCTTACATTTGACTATCCAAGATATCAAATTAGTTAACATTTGTTATGGCCAGTCCATGGGCATAATACCCGTAAACATCCTGGTCTAATTTGACAAATATTATACTTTGTGTAGTGATCTAACACATAAATATATTACATGCCTTTGTAATGGTAAAAACAATTTGATTAATAACTCAATATCCCAAATCATATCATAAAAAGCACCATTAGAGACTCACTGACTTTTTACTTTTTTCATTTTTGAAGTTTGCATTGTAAAATTACAGTTATAACCTATGCACTAATGGCACATCATGTGGTCTGTTAATAGGTTTTGAAATATGGTATAATTACTTCTGAGTGAACAGGACATATTTTATTTATGGGTTTTAAAAAGCATGAGAGTTACAAGTAAATATATTGCAAGAGGCTGTTCAATGTTCTAAAGACATATATAACAGACTATTTTTAATGTAAAAACTAGGCAAAAAAATATAATTTCAAAAATGAAAGTTTTTCTTATGACATGCCATCTTATGACACCTTGGAGTGGAACTTCATCTCTAAAGGGAAGTTCTGCTTTTCTGTCTCCTCCCCCTCCTCTTCAACTTTTGGACACTTTTTTGGGGGGGAGTGGGTACCTGGTTTTAATAGGTACCCATTTCCACTTCTGCCCGAATCAACTAGGCATCACCGCAACTTCTTGGGCCAGGAGGCTGTGGAACCAAATCACAGCGCACAGCATGGCTCTCACATGTGCAGTTGGGAGCTGGCTATGAAGCCACAGGAGTCACAGTCGGCTTCCCACAGTTAGCATGATAGTGCCAGGGACCCGAATTCCGGCGAAGAACGAGCCCAAATGCAGACAGTACTGCATCCTTGGACAGGTAACTTTTATTACAGAATTTGTAGCTGCTGACTTTTCATTTTTTGGGGGGGGACTGAAGAACCTCTTTAAGAGCATTGGTAAAACAGTTACTCCAAGGAATATTTAGTTTACTGTTAATCCAAATTCTTCACTTTGTCAAACATAAAATGGTGACAAAAGAAAGAAAAGAAACAGGATATTGCAACATTAAAAAAAAAACATGTTATGCACATTTTCATGGTAGTAATAAGACATACCTTTTTCCAAAACACCAAGGTAGCAAATGGTAATAAGGAATTGGGAAGGAAGGTGGGGGTGTGGCCAAATCTAATAAGCATACCTTGCTTTTTAGTGCCACTTTATCATCGCTATAATTTATAGAGTAGGTCCACCTAAACCTGTATTTCTCCCAAGAAGAAGCTATGACATTAACACTTCTTGAGAATATGCATCCTCCTTGACCAATGCAACACACTTAAAACATATGAAAATAGTAACTTAGTAAGCAGAATTTAAAATAGAGTAAAAGCACTTTAAATCTTCTCTAGATCTAATTCTAATGTAATTTTTTGCAGACGCCTATCTATTGATCTTGACACAACCACTTCTGATATTGTTGAACATCATCACTTGATTTGGCAAATAATTAAACGGTTTAGACTTTACCAACACATTTGTATTGTACCAAACACAAAAACCCACCACGCCTATAGGAGAAATGAGTAATCCCAAGCGCTTAGGAAATGTTGAATAACTATATGCAGCTACTTAAATAAATCAAAACTAAAACAAGGGATCCTCCTAACTGCAGTAGAAAAATCCAGTAGCGCAGATCAATAGTACAATGAAGGTGGCACCCTCCTACCACATTATGGTGGATAATTCACATAAACAAAATACTAAAATAATGCAATAATGCAATAGTGGTGGTAACCCCCTGCTGCATTAAAACCAGAGAATCACATAGACGTAATCATAATGAAGCATATGAAGCATAAATATAACATAGAGTAAAATTGAATTAGAATCTAACGGTTAAAAGGCCATATGATGAACATGGCATAATCCAAGGAGTAAAATGTTGACAGAGGTGCAGAAAATTAATGGGTCACCCAATACTCCACCATCACCGTGTCTGAAGGGGTAGCTGAAAGGCATACTCACCAAATGTTGTTGCTTAATTACTCTCGTAACCAAGCAGAATCACAAGAGTTAAATGACCACACAGTCACACTCCCATGGGCAAGGTACCGATCATAACATAGTTGTGGAATGCTCCGCTCCCCGGTAGGGATATCGGTGTAATCCTGGTGAGATCCCGGGGATCCAGTGGGGGAAAGTTAGTTGTAGAAGTTGAGTCTCCCTCTCGGTCCGGGCAGTGTGATGGAGGAGGAGGAGATCACTAAAACAAGGGATCCTCCTAACTGCAGTGACCTCCTCCTCCTCCATCACACTGCCCGGACCGAGAGGGAGACTCAACTTCTACAACTAACTTTCCCTGCACTGGATCCCCGGGATCTCACCAGGATTACACCAATATCCCTACCGGGGAGTGGAGCGGAGCATCCGGACTGCGGATTCCACAACTATCTTATGATCGGTACCTTGCCCATGGGAGTGTGACTGTGTGGTCATTTAACTCTTGCGATTCTGCTTGGTTATGAGAGTAATTAAGCAACAACATTTGGTGAGTGTGCCTTTCAGCTACCCCTTCAGACACGATGATGGGTGACCCATTAATTTTCTGCACGTCTGTCAACATTTTACTCCTTGGATTATGCCATGTTCATCATATGGACTTTTAACCGTTAGATTCTAATTCAATTTT
The DNA here is from genome assembly GCF_965119305.1 of Pelophylax lessonae. NCBI lineage: Eukaryota > Metazoa > Chordata > Amphibia > Anura > Ranidae > Pelophylax > Pelophylax lessonae. Next base: position 431,221,638 of record NC_138772.1, on the reverse strand, counting down.
ACTCTATGTTATATTTATGCTTCATATGCTTCATTATGATTACGTCTATGTGATTCTCTGGTTTTAATGCAGCAGGGGGTTTCCAACACTATTGCATTATTGCATTATTTTAGTATTTTGTTTATGTGAATTATGACCATAATGTGGTAGGAGGGTGCCACCTGCATTGTACTATTGGTCTGTGCTACTGGATTTTTCTACTGCAGTTAGGAGGATCCCTTGTTTTAGTTTACATTTGTACTGTAATATTGATATAATGTGATATTAATTATTATTAATGTAATATTGATATAATGCCACATGTGACTTTGGCCAAAACATAAATGCATGCTTATGCAGTTTGGATCTTCCAACTACCATCTCTTATCTATGGGCAACTTTACCAACTTGCCATCTTTGAACATTTTCAAGCTCTGCTATTGTTTTTGTTTAGGGGCCCAAAACTATATATGCACTTCATATGTAGTATGACAAGGGAAATAAACGGTTGTCCAACTGTACTTTTTTTTTTTTTTTTATTCTACTTGATTTTAATCTGGCCCATTAAATTGTCAGACTCTGTAGTAGATATTATCTGATTTTCAGATTATTGTTTAAAAGTACATTCAGATATTTTTCTAATTCAAAATACACTAAATTCATCCCACTTTGCATTTAGTTAAATTCATGTTGTTAGACAAATATTGCCCAGTTTTGTTACACCCCTTTGTTGTGAAATATCACCTTCACTGGTGATCTTGCATAATATAATGTCTTCTGCACATTTAGGCACCTTTATGTCTAAGCAACAATGACGTTTACAAAAATATTAAAGGGACCATGTCACCAGATGCAAAGGTTCCTCCCTTCATCCCATATGTTCCATGTTGACATATGGGCTGGCAGAAGGAATAAAAGCATGCAGTGGAAAGAGCAGGTATTAACACACCCAGAAGTGTAAAATACTTGCAGTGTTCAGGGATTAGCAAAGCAGTAGAATGTATAAAACAGGCTGCCAGAAAGATAAGTATAACAACATCTTATTTTACAGGGTGGCGTCATTTTAGTTTTGACCCTGTAATCACTCTTTTATTAAATTAAAGAGAATTGGAGATAACCAATCCATGATGCTGAGCACTAGCACTTATGACTAAGTTGTAATATTTGCCTTTAACATTGATGTCTTTCTTCTTTGCCTTTCAACTAGTTGCTTACCTTATTTTTTACTTATTTTTCATTTTTAAAAATGCCATACATGCTCTTTTTTTTGTAAACATCAGATGTGAGATTCATATTTTTTTTAAAAAACATAAGCATGTTTTTGTCTTACCCTAATTTGGTGTTGGATTTCGATGAAACTGGTCAAATTAGATTGACATCAGTTATTCAGGAAACCATTTGGCAGGAAGGAAAAATGTATCTTTAAGAATACTTATGATAATTTGCCTCCTTTAGAATCCCTTGAAATATCTTCCATTATTTTACTGGATTGTCTATTTCTTTTACATTAATAAGGACACAACAAAAGGTCATAACAAGCCAGTGGGTAAGCCAACTAAACAGCTTTAACTAAACCTAAACATAAGCATTGGGTTAAATTCTCCTATAAAGACTTTCATACTTTTCATAGAGGTACTGCATTGTCTTCTTATAACAGAAGGCTCTTTACATTTTCTCACTTCCAGCACAAGACCAAAAAACAAGGAGCTCAGTCTTTGCTTATGGATAAGTTGGCAGAATCATGGAAATAATTCCTTGTTTGCAGTTTAGCTAATTGTGCTTCCAGAACCGCTGGTACAATATATAGCACAGATATAGTCATAAGTGTACAGAGCCAGCATTACCAACTTGCCTACAGAAATTTCAGGCTTCTTAGCCCTCATCAGTGCAAGATGAGATGTGGCTTTATTGGCTCTATAGTGTAGGGTTTGTCCAGGGGAACAGCACAACTATTTTCAGATAAAAAAAATGTACATTTATTTATTTTTTTAAGGAGCCTGCTGAACATTGCACCCGTGATCAGCAGATCTTGGGTGCAATCTCAGTCTCCTGAAAACTCTCAGCATAGCTGTCTGCTCATGCCCAGTATGGGCAGGAAGTTACCTGAGAGCAGGAAGATCAATGGACTATGAGAGCGCTCAATAGCACCCTGGCAGCTTATTGAGAACTACAACCTGTCAGGCTGATGGTACTTGTAGGCATTCATTCACAGGACACTGTGACAGTGAGTGTGGGGAGTGTGGGGAGACGATCCCCCGTCCACTGTCACAGAGAGGGGGGATGGGGGGGAGAGATGCTGGAACATGTTTATACAGCATTTCTGAGCTTTCAGAAAGCAGGGGTGGGGGAGCTGAAATTACATTCTGCAGAGATCCATTGGAGGGAAGGGAAGGGAAGGGATGCCCCTCCCTCCTTCAGACAGCACACAGGAACAAAGTTGAGGCTGCCAATCACAGGCTGTGTGCCTTCTCCTCTGTCACCTTTTTCTCTTAGTGTCAGAAAAATTTGTCAGAAGTGACTCATGCAGATAGCAGAGGAACAAGGCAGCAGACAGAAGTGGCACTTGGCACTCTGAATTGAGATAAGTGCACACTTTTTAAGGGTGTGCTTTGATCATATTTCATGCCTGAGAATTACAACTACTTTAAATGTTTATTCAGATGTTCACAATGAACATGGCGTAGCTTTATTTACTGAGCTGAACTAAATGAACATAAGCTTTAAAGAATAAACATTTTCTACCCCTCTGGTAAACCCATTGGGAACAGTGCATACAGACGCCAGCAACAGAACATAATAAACTGGCGCTAAAATAATATACCTGTTATGATTGTATATAGGAAATATTATAAACTGTTGCCCTTTGCAAAAAGTATTTTATTAAACATCTAACCTAATAAACAGCAGTAACGGCTGTTGAATAATACATATAACATTATACGTTGTAAAAAAAAAGCAATAAAACTGAAATTGCTTCTACTATTAATGCATATTAAAAATACTAGTTTCAAATACATTCCAAAATATTCAATTCTTTCAAAATATAAACAAGTTAAAAAAAGGCAAAGGATTATTACAACAGGAAAATTAGAGAAGAAAAACACAATTAAACATTTTTGTAATGGGACTTAATTTTTATTTTAAATATCCAGCAAATAGTAATTTGCATTTAATGCTACAGCTAGACCATTTTCATCTGCACAAATGGTTATTGGTTGTGACCTACTGCTAGGTGGGTCACGTTTAGCATTTTTTTTGCTACTTTGATGAATTATATTGTCTATCTGCTTTATTTTTCACACTGTAAGGCCTAAAATATAGTGCTTTGCTTTGTGTTTTTAATGAGATAGCAATTAATTCAATAACAGTATTTTAGGTTGAGTGTATATAAACATGTTGTGCTTTATCAATATAAATTATTCCAGGCTGTTAGCCTGTTTGTAATAATAGGATATAATATCAACATGCAATATTATTTACTCTATATTGCTTTTCAAAATACTGAACCTTAATCTATTATCGTTATAAGAAATATAAGATATGGCATATAGAAAAACAGCATGGGTAGTAACACTCAGAGGACAAATTGGTATTATTAAAACATTAAACTATTTATTATTTCCACTTAAAGCTGGTAAATTAGGGTTAAGGCTAATTCGCTTATTACCCCCAATAGATTGTTTTATGTTTTTATATTTCCCATTGTGCATTTTATATATTGCTGTGTGATTGATTACTGTCCTATGTAATTACATTTTATTTATGCTTTAAAATTGTGTTGTTGTTTCTAGAAATTTCCATCATTTTATACTAGAGCTACTTCTTTTTTCCCTTTAGATTTATTTACTACCTTTAGGAGTAGAAAAGGCCAATTTCAATCATGTTTGAAATAACTCATTTTAGACAAGTACGTGCTGCTCTGCTTACAAAACATATATGAGTGGAATATGCAATTACCACAACTCAGTTTCCTGCCACAGAAACATTTCAGCATTATAGCATTACAGAAATAGAATGACATGCATAATGAAAGATTTCAAGATTCACCCAAGGCATTTATTCTCTTCACCTTAATGTTCTCACCAGTAGCAGAGTATCCATTAAAAGGTACTATGAATTATGGTTGCTTAGCAACTGCAAGGAGCTTGTAACAGCACCAAAGAATGGAATGGCTGGTTGATAAAATGAATTTTCTTTGAGTATTAGTCTGTTGAAACTGCCTTTTCTTGTGGAACATAAAGTGCATTTATTTTTCTCATGCATTTTTTATTAGAAAATTATTTGAGTTCCAGGGGCTTGAATCATTTTACTACACAAGATATTTGATGTTAATGTGTTGTACTAAAAGAAAAAAAAAGAAAATACATTTTCTTCAAAGCAAAGGCATCAACATTTTTATGTAAGTCTCTTTGAAGCATAATCTTAAAAAAAATGCATAGACTATCATAATGGTGCCAAGAATAATTCAGTGAAATGGTCAGTATCAAGTAAGGTTTAAAAATATAAATTGTAAACGTTTTTAATACCGTATGAAAAACATCAATGCACATGAATTAAGCCAACATTGTGTACATAAGGGTTTATTTGCACATAAATTTAAATCATGCATTTGAAAATGTTGTGTACTTACAGGTAAAGTACTTAAAGCTTCCACCCAAAACCAATCTTTTTAGTTATTGCAATATGCAGGAAGTTTTTACTCTCCTTGTTAGGTATTTATCTTATTTAGCATTACAGAGAATACACCTAAAGAAAAATGATTCTGTTTGTTTGAGAGAGAATCTTAAATAACACAAACATATAAAAGCCAGTGGATTTTATTTACTAAAGGCAAATAGACTGTGCACTTTGTAAGTGCAATTGTACTTATTTCCCCCAAAGCTTAGTGAATGTGGTGTTGCTCCACCCCATCCATGGAATGTGGGTAACAAATACCTTAATAACCACATATTGTTGTATTTTTAGATATGGTGATACCCTTGATAAAGGCACTTAGCCAAAACGTGTTGGGATTCGGATGCTTTCTGCTACATCCAAAGTCTTTTCAAGCATGGATGGCAGAAAATGACATCAGAAGTCACCATTTCACCCATGTCACAATTTCTTACCTTTTCATCACCTCACCTATGGGCCCTTTGCCCAATTTATGCATTACTTTGTATACTACTTATTCTATGATATTTTGAATAAATTCAATTTATTACAAAATTGCATAAAATGTTTTGCCTATAAAGTCCCATTTTCTGTTTGGCTTGAGGAACCAAAAACTTGCAAATAGTGAATGTGGTGAAACTGCTTTTTTTCATAATCCAATCATGTGCAAGCAAAAGTGCTGTTTTTTTTTATTATTTCCTTTGCACCTGATTGAATATTCTTTACAAAGTAAAGCTTTATCTCATTCACTAAACTCTGCACTTGCAAAGTACAAATATGTCTATTTGCCTTTTGTAAATCAACCCCAGGAGGTGATTTGGCATCCAGCCCTAATGGAAAGTTTTGAAGGACTTGGCATAGCCACTAGGTCAGCATAGAATACAATTAGGATTAACACAATGAGCAAGAAGGTGTAAATAACTTATACAGTATATGGTAGAGTATTTGAACCTTTGATAGTTATTGTACAAGGCAAGATGGAAGAATATTTTTAGGCAAGTATCTTTATAGAGAACGCATTTACAAGGCTTTAATATAATCTTTTGTGATCCTGGGCTTCCATTACCATTGCTTATTAAGGGTTCTTCTCCAAACCTATATTTTTAGAACATTGTGACTGACAGTTCCATAGGTTAAGGTTTTTCTTCTCTGTTAAGTGGACCTAAACTCAAGTGAGATTTGCTACATTATAGGGAACCTGTTGAAATGGTAATTGTGCATAAGGAATACCCCGAAAATGTACCTTTTGCTTCAATTTTCTCCTGAAAAAAAAAATCTGCAAATCCTGGTATGTAAGGGTGCCTAGGTAGTTCTGTGTCTACAGTCTTATACAGTTTCAGTGTGCTGCCATATGGAGTTTAGGCGTAATCTACCTTAACGTGTTGTGAGAATGAGGAGTTATGCATAAATCTCCTATAATAATTGTAAATAGATGGATGTAAATATTTATTTTTCAAGATATTGAGTTTTGGATTTTACATTTAGTTGAGAGAGGATTGTCAATTATATGAAGCTGTGTGACTTCCTTTAGCAGTCAGTTAAAGGAACCGGTTTAACAAGGCCATTTAAAATGCAGGCCTGAGCTACCAGGGAGCAACTGCTATTTACATATAAATACCTACGGATAGTATCAACCTGTGTTTACATCTTGGAAGTGAGACTTTGTGGAGCCAGGGCACCACAGGTAGGAGTGATTCCCCCCCAACAGAAAAGGAGTGGTTAGAAAGAGGCGTAACTATGGGAGGGGGAAATGGTCCTATCCTGAAGGAGATACGCCCACAGGAAGTGACAAAGCAAGATAGCTGAACCAATGAGTATTGCCCTATACAAGGCTATGGGAGATGGGGCTATATTAGGTTCGGGGAGATAGGATGACTTCCTGTTTGGCATGGGAGAGCGTGAGCCATCACTAGAGGTAATTATGGAGTAAGGATTAAGGGTACATTGTATATTTTACTTGTGTCGGTCATAGTGTGTGTATATGAGTCTATACTCTAGGCATTGTATTTGTTCAATTAAACTAGGAAAATTATACATTTTGTAGTATGTACAATAGTTATATTGTTGTAAATTATGTAGAATTGGCAAACCTTATACAAATAAATAATTGTTGTGTTAAAGTTTTCACACAGTCATAGAACTCTCATTATTAACCCAAATATTGTCTGAGATTAACTCTCATATATATTTTTGGTAACAAGTGTGAGATCTAAGACACTGCTGCCTTTGACTGTTAGTCTCAAGGAATTGAAGTGACATTTGGTGATGTCACTACTGTGGTGCTCAATGTTCTCCATGCTAAAGCTCTAGCAGATGGAAGCAAAATGCTACCAAAACTCCCACCTCCACATAGAGATACAGGGCAGAACAAGGTATAGTATTTACATAAGGGGGAAAGATCAGACCCTTCTTAATCCACTAACTTTGTCAGTTATAATGACCATTGGAACCAGTTCTTACATAAGGCACCTTTCAAATATGCTGAAAATGCTTAGATTGGGCAAAATCGCTACTGTTGCAAACATTCCCTGGTTGATCAATTTCAGGATTTTTTATTCCCTCCCAGGTGCTTATTATATTTTTAGACAAAGACAGCCCAGGAAAAATCTTTACATTGCATTAACATGCCTGACCTATATGAGCATTATTATAGGTCATGGATCAGTGGACAGATGGATCATTTTGTAGTTATATCTTTATGTCTGTGTGTACCTTTGTGCAGTTCCTCATGTAGCTCGAGCAATGCTTTTGTACTGCATTGTATTTAGAACTGCTATGGACCAGTTTTGGGCAAACTTACAAGGTGCTTTTGTTGTAAGTTCAGCTTCCTAAAATGACCACCTTTCATATTTCTGCTGTTAAAATGCTATTAAAAACTTGCAGATCATGTGTGACTCCCAGTTTTCCAAAGCATAAATGTGCAGCTTTTGGATTATCGAATAGCCCTGTAATCTCTGCTTTTTGAATGGTATAAATGGGCAGGATGCCTGTCTGTACCAGGCACACATATATAGTTACATAATTACATAGTTAGTCAGGTTGAAAAAAGTCCATCTAGTTCAACCAATAAAACGAAAACCATAAAATCCCACACACAATAATCCTATATCCACAGTTGATCCAGAGGAAGACAAAAAACCCCAGCGAAGCACGATCCAATTTGCTACAGCAGGGGACAAAATTCCTTCCTGATCCCCAAGAGGCAATCCGATATTCCCTGGAATAACGTTACCTATAAATATTAGTACCCAGTAATATTATGCACATTTTGAAAAGAATCTAGGCCTTTTTAAAGCAATATACTGAGCTGGACAGAACCATCTATGAAGGGAGTCTATTGCACATTTTCACAGCTCTTACTGTGAAGAAAGCTTTCTGTATTTAGAGATGAAATATCTTTTCCTCTAGACCTAAAGAGTGTCCCCTTGTCCTCTGCGATGACCCTAAAGTGAATAACTCAACACCAATTTCAATATATAGACCCCTTATGTATTTGTACATGTTGATCATATCCCCCCTAGCATAGTATAAATTCAGTTCCTCTAATCTTTCCTCATAGCTGAGCTTCTGCATGCCTCTTATCAGTTTGATTGCCCTTCTCTGCACTTTCTCCAGTTCCCCCAAAATCCTTTTTGAGAATTGGTGGCCAAAACTGA